>NC_137053.1:39675247-39682747 GCF_032717465.1 Coenobita brevimanus | reverse complement strand
ACAGTCTCTGTGCAGTTTACTTATCCCCTAATAGTAATGACTATGAAAAATTCTTTGACTATTTTACTTCTACCTATCTCTCCTTTCTCTGAGATTTCCATTCTTAGACATTTCAATGTTCACCACCACCTTTGGCTCTCCCCTCCTTTCACTGATCCACCTGGTGAACAAGCTCACATCTTTTTTATCCTTAATGACCTAGAGCAGCTTGTACAGCACCCTACCCATATCTCTGACCACCTTGCAGAGAGTTCCAACATACTTGACTTCTTCCATACAACTAAACCTTCTGCCTGTGCTGGTAATCTTTCCTTTCCTTTGGGCTCCTCTGATCAAAATCTCATCACCTTAACCTGTCCTATCTTTCAAGTAAGCCCTTTGGTACTTTGGAGCTGCTGATTGGGAGGCCCTCAGGCAGTACTTCTTTGATTTTCCCTGGAATGATTATTCCTTCCATAGCCAAGAACCATCTGAGTGTGCCTTGCGCATTACGGATGTTATTCTCTTGGACATGGAAGCATACACTTCTTTCTCATATCCTGTGACTAATAAAAAAAAAAAAATGGTTTAATCACGCTTGCTCTAATGTTGTCCACAACAAGGAGAAGGCCTGCAAATGGTATCAGAGCCAACCCACTCCTGAATCACATCTCTTCTTTATTACTGCCCGGAACCATGCTAACTCTGTTCTTCGCTCAGCTAAAAATAATTTCATTCGTACTGCATGCTCTGAACTCTCCAACTTGAATTCTTCCCACTCCTTCCGGCACCTTACCAAAAACCTTTCTAGAAACTTTGCCTCACTATCCTTCTCTCCTCTTTTCCACTCTGATGGCTCTGTAGCTGTTTCTTCTATTGATAAAACAGAACTCTTCACTCAGACTTTCTCCTCCAATTCCATCTTAGACGATTCCGGTGCTGTTCCTCCATCACTTCCCCCCTGACTTCCTCATGGCTGACAATAAAATTTCTCCAATTGAAGTTTTTTCTTCCATCTCTGACCTCAGTACCAACATGGCATATTGGCCTAATAGGGTTCTTGTTGTCCTCAAGAACTGCAATTCTGTGCTGACATCCTGCCTAAGTAAACTCTTCCACTTTTGTCCATCAATTTGCACCTTCCCTTCTTGCTGGAAGTTTGCTCTCATTCAGCCTGTCCCCTAGAAGGGTAACCATTTCCATCCCTCTGACTATAGCCAATTGTTTTAACATCCTGTTTTTCAAAAGTTTTCAAGCCTATTCTTAACAAAAAAATTTAAAGCATCTTTCCTATCACAGTCTTCTTTCTGATCATTCAATGGGTTCCGCCAGGGACACTCCACTGGCGATCTTCTCACCTACCTTTCAGACTCCCGGTCATCCTCTTTTCGGGACTTTGGCAAAAGCTTTGCCATTGCACTTGACATCTCAAATGTTTTTGACCGAGTCTGGCACAAATCTTAAATTTCCAAACTGCCCCCTTTCGGTTTCTCTCCTTCTATCTGTACCTTCGTCTCTAGCTTCCATTCTGGTCATTCTGCAGTATAGCTCCTGTCGTAGATGGCCACCGTTCTTCTCCTAGAGCTATCAATAGTGGCTTTCCTCAGGGCTCTGTCCTGTCACCAACTCTCTTCCTTTTATTTATCAATGACCTTCTAAGCTGTACATCTAACTCTATCCACTGACACGCTGATGACTCCATCCTTCACCTTTCCATTCACTTCCCGTATCGTCCATCTCAGCAGTTACATCAACAAACAAGGGATGAGATTAAGGCACACTTAATGTCTGACTTGGCTCGTAATTATCTCTGATTGGGGTTAAAGTAATCTTGTTGTATTTAATGTTTCTAAAACTCTGGTCTTACATCTACCAACCCAATAAAATCTTTCACAGGAGTACCCTCTAATTTTTAACAATATCCAGCTCAATCCTGCATCATCTTTAAACATACCTGGGGTTTTATTCTCTCGGGATTTATCTTGGAAAAAACATATTACCTCTCCTGTAAAATCTGCTTCCAAGAGACTGGATGTGCTAAGCCGACTCCATGCTTTCTTTACTCCTGCACAGTTGTTGACTTTGTACATTGGCTTTATTCACTGTTGCAACTTTATCTCTTTTCTATCGCTACTTCAATGGTCACTGCTTCTCTGGACTGTTTGCTTGCACCCCTCCAGCCTTATGGCAGGCACAAGCACCCGTCTAGCAGCAAACTCTCATAACTTTTCTGTCCAACTCTCTAATGCAAGGGTTAACTGTTACACCTAGTCCTTACTGTTACTCCGAGTCCTTCATGTATGCTACAGGTCAGCTCTAGAACTGTCTCCCTTTGTCCGTATTTCCTACTGCGTATGACTTCCAGTCTCTCAAACGCAGTGTGTCCAGGCATCTCGAAGTGAATGGATCTTGAATTTGGCCCTCTGCTATCTTGTTTTTGTTTTTTCTCAGAGGGAACAATTTACAGGCTCCTGGCCTTTGGTTCTTTCTTCCTTGCATAAAAAAAACTAAATTATAGAAAAGGGGAATGGGTAGGCAGGGTGAGCAGGATGGATGGGGTGGGGTGGGTGGCCAGGTGGGGTTGGACGGGTGATAAGTGGGTGGGTAGGTGGGTGGGGTGGGTGATTAGTTTGGGTGGATGGGGTTTCAGTCTCGTTGGGTAGGCAGGCAGTGTGTAGGGGTGTTAGGGTGGGTTGGCAGGGTGAGTGGGTAGTGGGAAAATAGATTCATGGGGATTTGGTCCATGAGGTGAAGAGGTCCATGGTAGAACTAGATCCTTATTAGAAAATAGGTCAGTGGTAATATATGTTTCTATGGAAATGGGTCCCACTAGGAACATAGGTTCTAGGTTCAATGTGTAAAAATAGGTCCATGGGGAAGTAGGTTCATGAGAAGATATAGGTCCTTGCATGACGTCAGTGTTTCTGCAGGGTGAGAAAACAGGTCCTCAATCGAAAATAGATCCAGGGGAAAAATATGTCGAAGAGGGAAAATAGATCCACGTGGAGAATAGGTTCATGTGGAAAATAGGTCCAAGGGAGAATATACATAGACCCATTTTCCTCCATGGATCTGTTTTCATTATGGACCTCTTTTCGCCCATTGAACTGACTTCTCACGAACCTATTTCTCCTATATACCTTTCTTTCCCCATATTCTATTTTCCTAAGGACCTATATCTTTATGGACCTATCTTCCCCATGCACCTACATTCCCAACTGACCTATTTTCCCTTCGTTGACTATATAGGCCAACTTGTGCACCAGTACTATATCGCCTGTACTTATACATGCTCGGATGTTTCACTGAGGATTTTTGTTTTGGTATTATGGCGGATGTGTATGTCCTGTTGATGGGCCTTCTAGAAAATCAGTTATGACTGTTTTGAAAAAAAAAAAAAAATCGTCAAACTGCTTTCTTCCCCAGCCTGGATCTATTGCACAGCCCTATGGCCAGCAATGAGAAATTACCTGCTGAAACGTGTCTTCAACCTGACACCCTTTTATTGAAGAAAATAATGATACTCTAATACATTATACTAAATTTAATATGCTATTGGCAAAGGTTACACGATGGCTGTAATAGCATTTACACATCATTTACATACTAACACCTACAGTTTCGTGACGTCTTTTAAGTGTTATTCTTGATGTCGCAAAACAATATTATTCACCTTAGAGGATACCAGTGGTAGTGACGGGTTGAGTGGCATTCACCATTAAACTCTTCAGTACCGTTGGCTACAATCTAGTCTTCCTACCATCAGATGGTTCAGGCAGTCGGTGGTGTAGTGACAGCATAGACAGCTCGTAATTTTATTAATTCGATTCTCGGTGGTCATTTTTTTCCTTTTGTCCTGTTCACCCAGACTTACAGGTGGAGGCCTACATGTATATTCGACTGCTGTGTGACGTATTCTTCGGGAAGACTCAAAGTCAGTAAAAAATAATTGCCTTCATGACCATCATGCGGTCGATAGGCTTTAATGCTAAGCTTTCACATTATCATACGTTTGTTTCAGCTGATGGCACACTTAGGGTAATGAGTAAGTTAGAAGCAATCCTTCTTGCCTGGAAGTAAGATATTATTCATACCTGCTCCCGCCAGATGCTCATATTGAGCGTTAGCAGGGGTACCCGGCATTGCCCGGGTAAGACTCTATGATCGTGCATACCGGCATTGCCTGGAACCCAGGATGGCCACTCCCTCTGTGAAAGAAGACCCTCAGGGTCCCATTTAACCCACAGACCCTATGTTCCTCCATGTACCCATTTCCCCAGGGATATATTTTCCAAGGACCTATTCCTACCATTGACCTATATTCCTCTTTCCCACCCATCCACCAACCCTTCCCACTCACCCACCTGCCCTACCTATCCACCAACCTACCTTCCCACTCACCCACCTGCCCTACCTATCCACCAACCTACCTTCCCACTCACCCACCTGCCCTACCTATCCACCAACCTACCTTCCCACTCACCCACCTACCCTACCTATCCACCAACCTACCTTTCCACTTACCCACCTACCCTACCTATCCACCAACCTACCTTTCCACTTACCCACCTACCCTACCTATCCACCAACCTACCTTCCCACACATCCTTTCCATCTATCCATGCTACCCCATCACACCCACCAAACCCTGCCCACCTACCCCACCCAACATGCTTCACTACACCCACTTTCTTACCCTCCCATCCACCCTGCCCCTCCACACCCACCCATTCACTCAATCCCACACAGTTGTGCCCACTTCACTAATCCATCCACCCATCCAACCCGTTGTAGTTAATAATGATATTGAAGTAGAAGTAAAAAAAAAAATTGCAGTAATTGGCTGCCATGTTTCCACCATGATGACTTGCTTATTTCTAATTAGTTTTAATCTTGGCCATAAGGGGAGCCACTTTAGCAACTGTGATGTACACATTTCAATTTGTCATAAAAACTTACACTTTGTAGAACTGTTTAGAAAGCTCTGAATGTATCCTCCTCGATTTCCATAAAGGACAGTTACACAGACTTAAAGACAAGTGAACATACTCTTTTATAGATGTAGGATTTACATACTTCATAAATTATTTTGAATTATTTTCTCTTAGTCCAACCCCCAAATTTACAGGTGAACTTTTGCTCATCGTGACTGCGTCGCCTGCATGGCCTGCTCTGCTCTGACCCGAAAAGCGTTGTTAGACGCACCGAAAAACGTGTAGTTACAGGCTGGACCAACAGTAGGACACTAAGAGGATCTGCCTTTTTGTCATTTTAGCAACATTTCGCAAAATGTTTGCAACCGTAACATACACATCTAAATTTGCCGTGAGACGTTATACATGTTAGAGATATTTCCATAGAGGATGGACAGACTGACAAGCAAACATACATTCCCATATACAGTATATCTAAATAATAAAGTCAAGCTGTGTATGTTTGTCCAAATGTGCGTTTCTTCGTTTCTTTTGTGAAAACGGTAATATATTTTAACCTAATTCCTTTTGCATTAGGTTGCAGTAACTTCAGGGAGTCTAAAAAATACCAAACAAAAATTTTTCAATTACGCGTGAAGCGACGGAGCGAAATTGTAGGAAACTGAGACATGCAAAAATGTCTATCTGTGCGTTTGTTCTTTTATGTGAATAATAGATACTGATCTGATTTTTTTTGCATAAGATTGGGGTAAATCCAATGAGTGTCAAAAAGATACCAATCAAAAATTTTGACAATCGTACGGTACGCAACGGCGCGAAAATGTCGGAAGTCGCGACACGCAAATATATGCGAATATAATTTTTTTTTTTTTACTTTCTGATAAGAATTGGTTATTGTGGGCCCAGTAACAGTATTGAACAAAAGATGATGGTATTTGCAAAAATTTTGTGATGGAAAGGATGTTAGTCCTGCCAATTTTTGTAGTGAAGCACTAGTATATATATATATATATATATATATATATATATATATATATATATATATATATATATATATGTGTGTGTGTGTGTGTGTGTGTGTGTGTGTGTGTGTGTGTGTGTGTGTGTGTGTGTGTGTGTGTATTTATTTATTTATCTACCTATTTATTTATATTCATATACGTATATAAATTTATTTAATTAATTAATTAATTTATTTATATCCATATAGATAGATAGATAGATAGATAGATAGATATTCACCTCCGGTAATGCATAGGTTAATTTAGCACAAATATTGAAATCAGTTCAGAAACCCAATTCCAGCGAGGCAATGACTACTATAATGTCTTCGTTGCCTATCGCGAAAATTGCACGAGTTCATTGTTTTCCCCTCATGCAAGAAAGACAAACTGAACACCAAGTGAGCAGCGAACCCCTTGTGGTGTGTGGAGGCGGGGCGGGTGTGTTGGGGTTGGGGAAGGGCGTGTGTGGCGAGGGGAACAACTGTGAATATTTAACTTTAGAAAGTATGAAGATAAAGGAGAGAAAATCGAGAAACTGAGTAAATGGACGAAACATACATATAGTAGGATGATCAAAAACGGGGTAAGAAAGAATAAGATGAAATGGGAAAGGAAATGGGAGAAAAACAGAACACAGAGCAAATGAGTAAGAAAATGCAGCAGACAGTGGTTTAATGAATAAATTAGGGAGGAAAAAGAAGAATGTGAACGGGAAGTTAAGAACAAAAAGGAAAACTTCAGTAAGAGAACAGGAGACATAACTTGTAAAAGCAGGTATTAGAATTAACTACATGGTTAGAGAATGAAAAAGGAGACGAGGAGAGTAACGGCGAAGTTAAGGAGAAAAGAAAGTAATTAAAAAGATAAAAGAGAGATAGATGGAAAGCTGAACAAGAGAACGAAATATAACAGAGTGAATGAAAAAGGTAAGAATGAGAGTGAGTAAATATGGAGGAGAAAATAACACATTAAAATAAAAAAAAATGGAAACTGGGCAAGAAATGAAATAAATGGAAAGCCAAAGAAATGAAAAGGAGCACTAGAGAACAAGAAGAACCACTCAGAGAGAGCAGCACCCGCTTGTCTGTGAGCTGAATATTTAATATTGCCCTACAACCTTAACCTTCAACAAATTACACTCAAAATCGAATTACTTCATTCTTGCATAACCCTTAACATGTTCACTGTGTTTGGCTAAAATTAAATCAAAAATGTTCGAGTCAACTTAGCATAGCAACCTTGACTCTTGCTCTTTCCCTGTGACCTTCACTTTTGATCGGCTGTTTTCAAGATCGAATCTCTTTGTTTCCTGAGCTCTTTCACAACGCTTAATGTACATTGGATAAAAACTTACGTTGACCTCTCCATGTTGCCATGGCCTTTGATCTATTGTTCTCGGAAAAAAAAGAAAAAAGGGTTCGCCTTTTGAATGACCCCCAACTCATCCACCAACTTTGATCCAACTCTGATCAAAAGTGCTTTAGCTGCTTTGTTCACCCACAAACACATGGGTAGAACTTTGACCAAGCCCTGTAACAATGACCCTTCATTGTTCTCAAAATTGAATCCCTTCGTTTTTGCCT
>NC_137053.1:39640247-39672747 GCF_032717465.1 Coenobita brevimanus | reverse complement strand
CCTGAGAATGTTTATCACAGTGTCAGCCAGGAAATACGACCAGTCTAGGTGTAGGTCGCGGCGCCCACCATCCACCTATTCGATGAAGCGCACCCTTCAAGGGTCTCTACACCTTGTGACAAGCCAAACGGTTTCCTGTGATCCAGGAAAACTAGTTACCGTGTTGGGTGGTAACCATATAACCAAAAGGATGCCAGGGGGCCTTGTAAGTTAAGGCACTCCGACTGGAGCCCGTATGGGCTTTCATTTGAGGGGTGGCTGGCCTTTATTGCTCACATAATCCCACCCAAGGCCAAGCGAGGCTGGTCACCCCTGATTTAAATGTCAGAGATGAAGAGCCTACCCCAGGGCCCCTACGCTATGGATATGGTAAAAGAGAATTGCAGAATTGGATGATAGATATTAAGAGAGAGAGAGAGAGAGAGAGAGAGAGAGAGAGAGAGAGAAAGAGAGAGAGAGAATGTGGACTACCTTAGCCTGCGAGCATTTAATCGTATAATTCGTATCATATCATATTATATCGTTTACAAAGACTCAAACATGCTTGCATGCGTCGGCCTATGCAACCTAATGCTGGCTCTTCACGCTGCTCGATCTCTGGCAGCCTCCCTATTCAGTCTCTTATCCCTTAGGTCATATTACATGACCATTCCCCAAGTCTTTCTTGGTCTGCCTCTCGATACCCTACCTTGTACATTCACATCTCTCAACTTCTGCACCCAGTTGTCATCCTCCATATTCTCAACATGCCCAAACCATCTCAATCTACCCTTTATCATCACAGCGCAAGTACATACAAGTCCCATCCTTTATCTCAGTTTTTCAATTGCAGTGTTAGTTCCCCAAACCTCGCATTCAAGGATGCACTATACAGCCATCTAATTGTTGTCATTTCTGTAAGTTTGAGCCTACGAACATCCTCTTCTTTTACTGCCAAGAAGTCACTACTATTCAGCATTACACACCTAACACATGCAGCATGCAAGGATCCCTTGGCACGGAGGGAGAGCCTTCTCAATGAAAGAGAGGCAACAGCTCTCTGAACTTACTCCAACCACTCCTTACCCTAGCCACAGAGCTAACTCCAGCCCCACCTCCAGCACATAACATGTCCCTCAAATAATAAAATTCCACGCTCATTCCACGCTCTCAATCGACTCTGCAGCAAGATCAGTCCTTTCATCCCTGTCAGTCTCTACATGCTCTCGCCAACACACCGCACACACGAAATCAGCCTTATTTCACAGCCTACCTCCAATACCACTACATCCCTTATGCAACCATTTATCACAAACACTGCACAAGATGGAATTACTTCCCATACCCTTGTGGCAAACTGCACCTGGTCACACCCCTCTGCTTTGATAGTATCTCCAGCAACCCTAGATATCACTTCTGTTTTAGCCGCACTTACTTTCAAACCCTTGTGCCCCATTTCGGCCCTCTTCTTCCTAAATCCTCCTCCATCTCCCTTTTATTCTCTGCAATTAACACCAAGTCATCAGCATACAACATCTCGCATGACAGTCCATATCTAAAGTCATGTGAGAGCTTCAAGCATCATGGAAAACTATAAGAGGCTTAAAGCTGATCTCAGATGCATGCCAAAATTCACAGAAAACTCATCACTCAAATCTCCATTCACTTTCTCACTCTAACTAGCTATTTGATCCCAAGCTTTCTCACTGCCCACGTCACCACCTCCCTAGGGACCCTTGTCAAAGCAAAGGCCTTCTCCAAATCAACAAAAACAAAGGACAAGTCTCTTCTCTCCCAATATATTTTTCCTGAAGTTGTCGGACAATAAACATGGCACTACGGATACCTATACCTGGTATAAACCCAAACTGTATCTCATTACCATACACTCATTCCCTTATCAGACCTTCAAAGACTCTCTCTCCATTACTTTCGTTATCTGGTCCAAATGTTTTATGTCTCTATGATATCCTCTTTCCAGGTCTTCACGTTTCCCCTTATAAACACGTACAGTCACACTCTGCTCGGTCATCTGGAACAACACACTCAAATATAGTCGAATTCATCAAATCAGTAACCAAACCCACTCCTATATCTCCTGAGACCTTCAACATTTCAGCATTCAACCCATACACACCACCACCTTTCCCGACTACATCCTAATTATTGCCCTGCTCAGAGTAGCAACAGCATCAAGCAAAGGCCAAGTGCTAAACTCTGGATCCAGTGACTCCAAGCCTTTCCCGTTCTAGTCAAAGTCTTCATTCAGCAGCCAGCTATAATGCTTTCTCCAGGCATCTACCCTCAAGTGGCCATGGATTCAGAAATTTGCATACACTCAAGGCCGGCCCTGGGACCATTGCTTCAGAGATCTGAAATCGATTTCTTTTTCTTATAGTTGTGGAGAGAATCGTTTGGCACACCTGGTAATATGTTTATTAGCTTCCCAAACCCCTCCTGTAATTTGCTGTGATTCGTGGAAAAATTCATAAAATTACAGCGCACATAAATATATCGGTGAAAACATCCGAGGTGAAGTAATCGCCTGAGTGCTTGGGATGGTGGAGCAAGGTCGTGTAAACATACTAATGACCTTCGTTTCCTTTCCATAATTGTTTGCAGTTTTTTTATAGCTAGCATTAATTCTACTTCACCAGCACCAGTTTGGTAAAGCGTTGTTCGACGCCGGCTGCTTTTGAGGGGTTAATATCCTCATTGTCCACCACAACTTTTCTTCATCATTCTTCACACACTGCTCACCTATGAAGTCCCTGTTTTCCTTCTTCATCTGATTTGCCTCTGTAAATGCCACATTCTTACTTTTGGCACTATTTTGGTTATCCAGTAAAAGTCTCTGAGATTCATATTTCGCCCTGTGCACCTACTTTGGCCTTGCACTTGACAGCAAAGTGTTCCTCTTTGTTGCCACCCCTTTTCCATTCCCAGAAAAGTCTCCTTTTCCCCTTACTCATGACTTCTACACCCTCATCCCACCACCATGTTAGCTTATGTCTTGGAGGGTCCCTAGTCGATCCACACACTGAATCAGAAACTCTAAAGAAATTGTTCTTGAAAGCTCTGTACTAGTCAGTAATGCTACTTGCTACAGCTCCTTGTTCAGCCAGTGCTATATTTATATCACTGTAGAAGTCACCCTTACTATTTGATTTTCAGCTTTTTTAATGAGAAAAAAATTATGAAGAACAATAGGCAAAAAGCGTTAGCAAAATCATTTTTTATTAACACAGCAAATAGCACTGACCAGAAATTTTATCAGAGAATTTAAACCACAGATAAAAGACTGCCACCATTTTCAAGAAAATGCAATATGAAAAAAAAAAAAAAACTTACATTCAAAGACCGCCTTCCAAAAGCTGGCAAACTATACAGCTTCGTGTTGTCACATTTCATGAAAAATATGTATGAATGATCTGACATTTTACCTCATAAAAGTCTTTAAAGGGCTATCTTTGGGTTTATACCCGAAGAACAGTTGTACCAGGTTTGATGTAAATTGATTTTTAAGAAATGAAATCAGACTAATGTTTGCAAGAATAAAACTGAGAAATGACATGGCCTCCACCACATGGTGGCGACCATAAATATTAGTCAGATTTGGGGGCAGATAAATTTAACCACATTGTTTTACTCTGGGAATGTTTTGTGATGAGAATGTTACCATCATCCTCATCATCATCGCCATTATTACCATCATCATCATCGCCCTGCTTTCCACTAACGTTAACTACGTAGTTGCAGCCACAGTATAATAACACTATTAGTCAAGTTATGATAACCAAACTATATCAAGTGTAGTACATAGACCAACTGTAAAATATTCTTTTACACCCCCCATACAACATACTAATACATGCCTATATAACATCAGGCAACAGTCAAAAACTACTACACTCTAAATCAACGCCATGCACATCAGTCAATCATTCATACATTCTGGCACCAATAATGCAATACCCAGATAATGTACGGAACCTCACTACAACTATACCTTTCATATAACACCTTGCAAGAGATACATTGGACTACGTTGCATGGCACAATCATGCGTTGAAATTAAGCATATCAGAGCATTTGCCTCATGTTCTAACACAACACCTCAGCATTAGTCATACATTCCAGCACATCTCACAACACTAGTTATATATTCCAAAGCAACATCTCATAACACTAAATTACAATATGCCGTTCCGCAACACTAGTCATGCATTCAACATAGCAATCCCATAATACAGATCCTATATGCCAGTACAACATCTCACCACACTAACTCATACCTTTCAGTAAAACATTTTGTAAAGCAGGCCATGCAGTCAAACACAACAGCTTGCAAACACAGGTCATGAATTCCAGTATAACATCTCATAACATATCTTCACACAGCATCTCGTGATACATTGGACTACAGCATCCGGAAATACTGTCATATATCGCAGTAGAGCATAAAGTTGCACATTCATACATCCCCACACGGCAGCACGCACCACAAGTGATCATATATTTGCACGCTGCCACAATCACGAAACACAATATTTGGCGAAACGTAAACACAGAATTCAGAATACCAAATAGCTAGAACACACACACACACACACACACACACACACACACACACACACACACACACACACACACACACACACACACACACACACACACATCAGTCAATGCCCACCCATATGCACACTTTTGTATGGTGATTTTCACGCATATAATGATTTACATATATAAATACAAACAGAAACACTAGCTCACATATAATTACATTCATATGCATAAGCATCATCATCACCATCGTCCTAGTCTTACTCAAACTATGGGGTGCGACGGATCCACAAACATTAACAGGAAAACGCATAACAGGAGAAATTATCAGAGACACCAGTGAAAGAACCTGATATGCATTCACTCACCGGCCATACAGTCATAAATATTGACACACACACACACACACACACACACACACACACACACACACTCACGCACACCCTCCTTCATCTTCACCGCCTATCACTGCACACATCTCTCTCGTATGTATTCACCTACAGACCCCAACCTCATTTGTACTCGTCTCCCTTCACATCCTCCCTCACCCATCCGCACAACACTTCACCCACTACATCACATACTTCCATTTCTCCCCACTTCCACCTTATAAACAGATCCTCTCATCCATGCACATCTCCTTTTCACCTCCTCTGGACACACACACACACACACACACACACACACACACACACACACAGATATTGAGGCAACAGTGGGAGTGGCATAAACAAGCATCGCGCACCACACACGTAATTCCCAACTTTGCCGGTAACCACAAATTACACAAGAAAAACGGGAGCAATTAAGCCAGGCGTTTTGGCGGTAGATACGTCATGGGGCGCACACGGCACTCTCAGCAGGCAGGACACGCACACGCACACATACATACACAGTCGTACACATACACACAGACATATACACAAATATAAAAGACGACACACTTCCTCAGGTACACAGAAGTATACACCAATAAGCAAACACAAACAAACGCTAGTTTAAACACACCCTAAAATACACATGCTTGAACACACACACACACACACACACACACACACACACACACACACACACACAAACGAGGTTTGTTAAATATTCGCCTATTCCTTGCTTCCCTCTCTACACTCCCTCACAAAGAAGCACACTCACACGCACACACTCGCTTACGCCTATACATCCACATAAACATTTCATGTTCTGTACAGGCTCATAAATAAGTACCCACTCTTGCACTGATTCCACAACACAAACTCTAATAGTCGCAGACAACCTACATCCAAACAGACACAGACATACGCACACAGTCATCTTCCCTTCACAGAGACGTACACGCTCACACACCTACGCGCCAAAGTGGACACGCCCTCTCGCCTTCACCTCAGGGTATACACGACGGTTAATTCACACCCACACACAGCTACGCACAGAGTACACAGGCACATGTACGCATCAGCAACGATATTATATACGTAGAGAGAGAGAGAGAGAGAGAGAGAGAGAGATCCGCCCACATGCACAGTACACACTCCGGGTTCACATGTGCTCGTATATATACGCCCAAACATTGGCAAACACTTGCCCACGAAAGAAAAAAAAACACACACAAACAAACGCGCTCACATAAACGCGCACACATAATGCTCTCTCTCTCTCTCTCAGCTGTGCAGCTTCTTCTGCGAGATTTTTAAGAAACTTCATGATATTAATTCATGATTGATTTTGGATATATATATATATATATATATATATATATGTATATGTATGTATGTATGTATATGTAGGTTCAGCTCTCAACCACTAAGAAACTAAAGTAACTGAACACCTTATGAGTCAAAGTGGTCTACCTCATAATTAACCCATAAGACTTTCCTAATCTACCAGAAGACCCGCCGACATGTCATAAAAATACCCCCGCTAGTACCAATACACCAGTCGTGTATGAGACAGCCCTAGCATGTATTCAATATGGACGGTGGGTGTTAGCGCCGAAGTGGTGACATGTAGAGGTGTATGGTATGTAGAAGGACTACTGGGCCTTGAAAGCAGGCTATGAAGCCTATGCCCAGAGTCGGACACATAAAAAAAAAAAAAAAAAAAAAAAAAAAGTTTATCAGTAACTGTAGCTCCAAAATGGTTGACAATTGGTCCCTTGTTAATACTGCTTTTTTTTTTTAAATTCAAAGTTAGCCTCAGAAATATAACCCACAGTTTGCCAAAAACCTCGAGGGACATTATTTCATACATACTCGCCCACACACACGCATGTGCCATCATGTCTAACGCTTACAAGCTGCATCGCACACACACACACACACACACACACGGGATAATGAAGACTGTCCATTGCTCAGGAATACAATATGCAGTACGGTTGGCCATCCCGGCGTTGTAATAATCACTGTCATGCCCTGACCTGCCATACCTATGGTTCCTGCCTTGCCCTGCTATTCCCCTACATATATTTCCTGTCTGCCCTGCACTGCACCTTCTATGGTCCTTGCCCTGTCCTGCCCTGATCTGCCCTGATCTGCCCTGCCTTGCATTGGCCTGGTCCGACCATGGTCCCTGCCTTGTCCTGTACTACTCTGTTATTCCCATAGTTCTTGCCCTGTTCTTCCCTGCCGTATCCTACTCTGTCTCCAGCATGGACCCTGCCCTGCACTGCCATATCCTGCAGTGCTCTGTCCTGCCCCAACCATTTTCTTTAACTTGCCCTTCCCTACTCCTACCATGGTCCCTGCCCTGTCCTGCCTTTCTCTATCCAACTCCTACTGTGGTTCTTGCTCTGCCAAGCCCCTACCATGACCCCTGCTCTGACCTGTTCCCGTCATAGACAAAACCTTGCCCTGCTCCACCGTTGTCCCTGGCCCTACCACATTTCCGTCCCTGCCTTGTTTCACCATGCTCATGTCTCTACCATTCCCGATCCTAGTATGGTTCACGACCTACCCCTACCGTCTTTACTCCTACCATAGTTACTGACCGTATCATGTTCCCTGTCCTTCTCGGAGCATCATTCCAGTCTTTATCATCGCTCCTGCCCTTACCTTATTCCCTGCCCCTATACCGGACCCTGCCCCTACCATAGTCCCTGCCTCTACCAGGGTTCCTGCCAACACTATGGTCTCCTTCCCTACAACGGTCCCAACTCCACCCATGGTCTCTTTCCCTACAACGGTCCCAACTCCATCCATGATCTCTTTCCCTACAACGGTCCCAACCTCTACAACGGTCCCAACCACATCCATGGTCTCTTTCCGTACAACGGTCCCAACCCCATCCATGGAGTCTTCTCTTACAGTACCTCCTATCTCTGTCACGGTCGTTTCCCCTACCGTGGCCCTTGCCCTACCGTGGTCTCAGTGGCCACCACTGTCCCTGTCCTTACCATGGTCCCTGCCCATACCATGATCCCTGCCCCGATGGTGATCCAATCCTTTTCTTTATCGTGGTCCCTTCATTGCGCATACCATGAAGTCTGTGCCTACCACGGATTCTGCCCCTACCATGGATTCTGTCCCTTTCATAATCCCTGCCCTGTCTTTACCATGGTCCCTGTTTCCACGATGACCACCTCCACCATGAACTCTACTCCTGCCGTAGACTATTCCTTATCAAGGCCTCAGCTCCTATCATGACTTCTTCTCTTCCATTTCAATGGTTCATTCCCTGTACCTACAACTGTCTCTGTTTCCATCGTGGCTCATGTCTGCCAGTACCATGGTCTCTTTCCCTACAACGGCCCCAACCCTAACCATGGTCTCTTTCCTCACAGTGACCCCTGCGTCTGTCACGTTCCCTTCCCTTCCCCTACTGTGGTCCATGCTTCCATCATGGTCTCTGTAACCACCATTGTTCCTCCCCTTACCATGATCTCTGCCCTACATTGGCTTTTGACAAAAACATGTTCCCTTCTTTCTCCATACCGTGGTTACTTCCCTGCTCCTACCAAACTGCCTTTAGCAACCAGTTTCCATACCTACACCACAGTTTATTTCCATGTCATGATAGCCACCTCAACCTTCCCTGACCACTGTTCTTACCCCTACCATGGTAACTTTCCCTCCTATGGTGCCTGGTCCTTTCCCTTCCCCTACCATGGTAACTAAACTCTACCGTAGCTCCTGTTGTTACCATGCTCCCGACCACGACCATAAATCGTTCCTCTTCCGCGATCCTCTCCCTTACCGTAGTCCCTGCTTCTACCATGGTTCACTGCCTACCCTTACCATGGTCACAGCTTCTTCCATGGTCCTTCCGGTACCATAACCCACGTTTCCATCGTGGTCTGTGTCCTTTCCTTTGTTGCTCACTTCATTCCACTCCAGTACGAGTCCAGTATTGTAATCTTTCCTAACCTCTTTGTACCCAGCTATATTTTTCTTGTTCTTAGTAAGCCTCCACCACCCTTCCCGTTGTGGGTTATATCTTTTGCTTCTTCCATGCTGATAACCACTGCTCCACGTACCTAACCTCTCCGTCCCTAATTTTCCCCTTTCCCTAACTTTTCCCTTCTTATTTCCCTTCCCACAAACCTTACCCACCTCTCTCCCTCATTTCTTCCCACGTCCCAAAGACCCTTTCCTGTTCCTTTCTTCTCCCTTTCCTCGATTCCTCATCAGTTCTTCACTTTCTATTTCATTGCCTTCCTCACAGTAGTAATCTATCCCCCTTCCTAACCTCTCCCTCTCTCTCCAACCACCCCTATTCCTCCTCGTAATCTTGTATATCCTTCTCTAATCTCTCAAGCTATTTTAACAATCTCCTTCTCCCTAACATCTCAACCTCTTTCCAACCTTCCTAATCCCTTCTCCAACCTCTTCCCCTCCCTAACCTCTCACCCCTCACTCCCCCTCTCCAACCTCTCCCCATACCCAATCTTTCACTCTCTCCAACTTCCCCTTTTCCCTACCTCTCATCCTTTCTCCAGCCTCCCTTTTCTCTAGCTTCTTACCCTCGCCCCAGCCTCAAATTCAGCTCTTATCTCACGCACTCAGACCTCTTTTATATTCTTTCCTCATATATTTATTTCCTATATAAATTCCGGGTGCAAGAAATTACAACGTTGGGCAAATTCTAAGCTGACGATAAGGATCGGATGCAGTTGGGCTTTACTTGCCAGCTTTACCGGCAATTTTCGCGATATTCTAACGGTCTTTTTTCTTCATTATTCTCGGCACGTAACGGGATTCTGGAAAAGCGGATTTAGATGAGTAAATGGAAGGACGTTTCAAGATTTTTTCCCAAGACCTAAATGGCATTGAAATAATCCACTATTTGTGATAGATAATGATGGTAGACGTACCGTATGTTTTTTTCTTATAAATGTATCTTACGTCAGTAATGATTCGTTGTTCCCCTGCTCTATTTTATTGTTTCCAAACCCATTTAGCTTTCATAGCGTTTTTTACTTGCTACGCCAGAAGGACGTAGATAAATGAAAGAAAATGTGGAAACTTAGGAAGGAAGAGAAAAGGAGAGCATGAAAAGAGGCAGTGGGTACAAGAGAATAGGTCTGCAGGGAGACTGTTTCCAGAGTACACGTTAAGGGAGGCTGAGGAGAAAAAGGTGGAGGAGGAAGCGCGTGGGTTGCAGACTTAAAGGTTGTAAAGGAATTGGTTTCAGTACCGTAGTACGGGTAAGGGAGGGGAAGGAGAGTGAAGGAAATGTGGAAGCAGGAGAATTGAACGCAGAATCGTAGGAAATTGCAAAAAGGCAATGGGGGCTGGGGAGAGACTTCAAAGGATGAGAGTGTACGCAAAAAACTTCTAAGGTAGAAGTTGAGTGGGAAAAACAGCGAAAATCGTACCTACACAAAAAACGAGTAAGAGATTCTGAAAGGGAACACACAAAGTTGCACTTTTTTGCTTCCGAGATAAAATTTTGGGAATGAAGGATATAAGGTGGGAAGTCGTGGCTAAAATAAGGCAAAGGAAGGAGTTGTAGTGTAGCCGTCTGGAATAAGGAATGTGAAAGGGAGGGGATAACCTGTAAACCTTGGAAAGAAGGGTCCCAGGTACAAAACACACACTCGTATACTGAAAATGTATCTGTAATGAAAGGTGAAAACCGTATAAGAAGCCATCACAGATGGTGCGTGAGGGTTCAGGTAAAACTAGATCTAAGAAGAGAAAGGGAGACTGATCCGAGGGAAACAGCCAAGTTTCCAGATGAAAGAGGGGGGGGGGAATCTATAAAATCTCCTTTATTACTTCATAATGAATAACTGCAGACGATAATTGAAAGAGATAATAACACAGAACAAAAAAAAATGAAAAACCATGAAAATGCTTATGAATATAAGAAGTAAGACACACCAGATTAATAGTAAAGCTTCGGGGAGCATAATGAAACTTTAACGAAGAGATAGCTAAGAAGCAACTGAAATCTCTATCTGCCACTGTCGACTGCGGTCGACATGACAACAACAGCAACAACAACAATAACAGTGATAACATTAATTATGATTAGTTACCTATTCTCACTACATAACCACAATAGAAAAGCTTTGGCTTAATTAGCCTTTGTATGTAAAGAATGTTTAATATAAACAAAACCTGAAAACCCTAGGGTAACTTCCTTTGTAACATCAACAACAGATCTGAAGACAAAGGTGTCTAAGAAGGCATGTGTAAATTTTACGTTTGTCTCAATAACTGGCTAACTGTATGTTTAACTGTAACCTTATTCCTTTCTAATCATAAGAGTGACCACAACTATCTATTTGGAAAGTTACAGTTTTAAATCTTTTGTAGTTTTCTTTAAAATGTGTTGCAAAGAAAAACTGAGCAGATTCGAATTCAATACTTTCCAATGGGCTAAATGGCAAAACTTTAAGCCAGAATTATTCAGCAAAGATTTTTATCATAAGTGTTTCAACCAAATACCTGCATCTCAGGTAGTTTCTGAAATGGTTCAATTGGTAAGCTGCTGTACTCACGCAGTTGCAAGCGCTGCTATTGGGTGCCTAAATGGCTCGCTTGGTAAGCTGCTGTACTCACGCAGTTGCAAGCGCTGGTTCGAATCCTCGCAATATTTAATTTCAAATATGCAACTTTTAAAATAAAAATGAGTATAACATCTTCAAAAACAGGCCAAGGTCAATTATATTCTGCATAAGGGCTTGGGTTACCCTAGAGTACCTTCACATATATTATCATCAAACTCGAAGGAAAAGAAGTGCAAAGAAAATTAAAGCTAATTAGTTGGTTATTGTTTATGAGTAGCCACAGTAAGAATACGTTGCCATATGGTTCGTTCGTTCGTTTGTTGAAAGTTTCCCTGCACATATAGTGCAGGCCGGGCCATACATTAGCCCGGTCAGTGGTGTATGGGCTGATTAAAAAACAGTAAGTGGGAAGGACAGGACCTGGGGAGTGCCCAGCACACACGTCCTGTCTCCTGACTGGCTTTGTGGTGTGTGTGCCATATGGTATATATGGTATATCTAATGGTAACAAGATCTGAAGTGGTAACAAGATCTGAAGACCCTAAGGTAACTTCTTGTTTAACATCAATAACGGATCTGAAGGCAAAAGTGTTGGAGAACGCATGTGTAAATTTTACGTTTGTCTCAATAACTTGCTAACTGTATGCTTAACTGTAACTGTATTCCTTTCAGATCATAAGTGGGACCACAGCTATTTATCTGGAAAGCTGCATCTTTAAAGTTTTGTGGTTTCCTCTAAAACGTGTTTCCAAAAGTATGAAAACTAAGTAGATTTAAATTCGGTATATTCCACTAAGCTAAATGGGAAAATATTGTCAAAATTATTCAGCTAACATTTTTATCATAGCATATTAAACCAGATAGCTGTATCTCAATGGCCTTTTGATTTTGAGTTACTTGTTTTATGAAGAGGGGCACTAAGCCTCCACCATCCCACTTGTTGACATGAAGGGAACACATATGGGTTAGTTATATGGTTACAACTGAGCGTTTTAAATGGTTTCCTGGCTTACAGGAAACCATTAGGCTTATCACTCAATATAAAGCCACCTGAAAAGGGAAGAAGTGTACTAAGGCAACGCTACGCTGTTGCAATGACCACCTTACCAAGCACATACCCCCCCAACTCCTTGCACACCTAACCGAGCGCATAATGGCCCCCCCCCCACATCAGTCTTTTCTTTTAAAGGTGGGCGTAAGAACTCCTTGAGGACACAACCTTGGTCCTTCAGATTCCTTGTGCAGGTCGCATTGAAATCTCTGGATTTTTTTTTTTTTCGTTATTTAAAAAAACTACTTAAGACACAGCATTCTACCTATCTAAAGGCACCAGTTCACTATAAGACACCTAACTATGTGAAATTTCATGACTCTATAGCGAATTCTTTCTGAGCTCTGGCCTGGAAACGAAATCTCTACACTTGGCCAGCAGCCCTGCCAGCCAGCTCTATGGACGGACACCTACTGATCCTAGTGATAACAACACCCTCCTCTGACTGTCAGGCAGAGGGGAAAAATGACAGGATAGATTAGAGAAATGGGAAGAGAGAAAAGCACACACACACACACACACACACACACACACACACACACACACACACACACACACACACACACACACACACACACACAATGATAAAGAAGAAAGAAGTATGAGTCTGGTAAGCAGTATCATCTGATAAGTAAAATCTTCTGATTAAAAAATAGCACAGTGAACAAAAATGGTCTGAATGTTAAACGGCAGCTGAAAAATATTGTCAAGACATGGTGCACTTAAATAAATAAACCATATTTGGTATGGATTGGATGAGCAGTCTGGTTTTAGGGAATGCCAGTGCAACGCAAGTGCATGGTGAACGGCAGTTGAAAAAATGGTGTGGCAAAACATTTTGCCCCTAAAGATATATAAAAACTCACCAGATTTGGTTTGCATTGGATGAACAGTCTGGTTGTAGAGAATGCCAGTGCAACACAGGTACAGGGTCAACGGCAGCGGCAAATTGGTGTGTACAAAAAGATAGTAGTACAGATAAATTAACTTGACAAATTTGATCAGGACTGGATAAGCGGTAACATTGTGAAGATGTCTTTTCAGATTTTTTTTTTTTTTAGAACAAATATATGGTGACCATACAGTATTATGAATTTTAATCCTGTGAACAACTTTTTTTCATCTTGTATACCAAGTCATGCATACAAATTCCAAAGCTCACCGTTCATCAGTTCTAGAGATCTTTTTCATTTTAATAGTCCAATGTGGTGGCCAAATGGCACTATGAACTGCAATGACTATTCTATTCTATATACCTAGGCTGCTTCCCCCAAGGAAAGGGAGGTAGCCGAGACAGGACGACACACTCCCCAATGACATTATCAGAATTAGTTCATCATAACAATACGCTCAGCATTCAGCGGTTTTGGAGAAACGGAAGTTTTTTTCAAATACTTTTTTTTTATGGCGGCTAAATGACTAAATGAATTTAAGTCCCATGAACAAACTTGATTCGCCTTATATGAACAGTCATATGTGCAAGAGCTTAAAGCTCAGCACGCGGCAGTTCTCGAGATTTTTTTAATGTCTGTTGATAATATATATAATTCAATATGGCGGTCAAATGGCATTATGGAGTGTAATTATATTAACAAATTTAGTCAATTACCGTACGTCAGACGATCCACATGTACAATATTTCAGAGTCCTGCAATCAGCATTTCTGTTTTTTAGTTTTTTTTTTTTTTTCAACTTTCAAGAAATCAGTATGGCAGCCAAACAACTCTATGAAATTTAGCTCCTTGAACAATTATTGTTCGCCATGTATCTCCGGACATACTGCATGTGGAAGATTTCAAAACTCAGCACTCGACGGTTCTGGAGAATATTTTTGAATTATTATTTCTATTTTTATATAATTCAGTATGGCGATCAAACAACATTACAGGTTTTATTCATATTAACAAATTTAGTTCATTATGTCAGTTCAGGCATATGTGCAAAACCATAGACTTCTGCATTCAGCCGTCTGGAGAAGATTTTTCTTTTTGCAATTTTTGAAAAATCAATATGGCGGCAAAACATGGCAGCCGTTAGCAATCATTTTTATTGTCAAACGATGCAGGTCAGTGAGATAAACAAGCTCTTCATATTTGATTTGGATCAAATATAAGGCGTCTGTACGTTACAAGGTTTTTACTGAGAGTGTCATGAAGAGGAGGAACACAAATAATTGGGGTCACGTCCAGGTAGTGCACCTAAATAGCTACAAGCCTGAGTTTCGCTCTCGTTATGTCACGGGAGTGGGTGAACGGCTTCCAACTACTCGCTCTTTTTTCTTCTTTGCTTGTCATATATCTGTACAACAGTTATCAATTTGACATCATTCTGTCATCCACCCGGAGCACTGGTCCATTTCACATGGTATTGCTCTCTTCTGGTTTAAGCAGCACTCTCCACAACTTTCAGATATATACATTAGTTTTATATACAGCTAGTAATATATTTCTTGTATTACATGGGAAAATATTATTGCAAACAGACAAGATAAATGGAATGAACACACACACACACACACACACACACACACACACACACACACACACACACACACACTGCACCTGTAATATCAGTAACCCAATTGTTCCACCACAGGGTTTGTTGGTACGTTGGGAACGGCACGAGACAATACCAAGGCATTAATCAAAGGCCAGTGAACATTTCAGGGTTTCATTCCTTATGGGCACAGCTGAGGTACACTTGCATAACACTGATTTTTTTCTCTCACGTTACTTCCATCCTTCATTCATCACTACTTACTCACTGTTCATTAACTGACTGATTATCACTGACTGACTAACTAACTACTTTGGTTTTCATTGATTAGCTCTCACCGTCTTACCCACTAACTCTGTTACTGACTCTTTATCGCTGTCCGTCCATTACTGTCTCTCTGACTCGCACTGCCTGACTGACTTGTGCTGACTGGCCGCGCACTAACTCACGCTGTCACTCACTGGATCAATGGTTAAACTGAATTGAACTAAACTCTGACTGGTTGACACGCACTCACTTTCACTCACTCCGTCCGTTACTTTCTGCATGACTCCCAGAGAGTGGGTCGGGTCCCTTTTCAATACCTCACCCACCCCCCGACTCCAGAGTGCACCCGCGTACTGACACCCACCGTCCCCCATTCCCAGCATGGTGCACTGTAACACCCCACAGTCACTGCAAAGTCTTTCAAAACTGGTGATGACTCACTACATCCTGCTGCGCCAAAACCCTCTGATCCTGTGTTGACGACCATTGGGCACGCTATTCCCTCAATCTCATCATCCCCCTCAGCGTACCTGTCACTGGCACCAAAGGGCACTGACCCTCAACCAAACATTTTTCAAGAACTTAAGTCCTGTTACTCATTTCCTTTATTTCACTTCTCATTTATCCTCCACTATACAGGAAACCTCTTCCCTCAATCGTCTTATCTGGTTGCTTATTCTCTCTACCTTACTGTATGCCACCTCTCGTTGTTGCTTCAGTTTCCTGGTCCCACCCTGCAGGCTGCAACTCCTCATAAACCTGGCGAAGCTCCTGTCTCTGCCCCCTTAGCTGTTCCTCTAGTCTTGCGAAGTGTAGTGTTTGGGCTTCTTTTTGTTCTTCTTGATATTTCTTTTGTTCTAGATATTTCTTTAGCTCTTACTGTACTCTCAGCACTGCAAGTATATCTGCCAGAGATATACTGTCCACATGTCTCCATCTCTCATGATGTATCCCATTCCTGACGCTTACAGCTACACTGTAGGATTCGTTGGTATGCCGAGAACGACGGACAGACAATGCCAGGTTGTTAATCGAAGGTCGTTGAATGATTTAGGATTTTATTCCATCTAGGCACAGCTGAGGTACACTTGTAAAACACTGACTTTTCTCTCTCACGTTACCTTCATCCTTCACTCATACTACTCACTCACTATCCATTCACTGACTGACTACTCCATCTTTCACTGCTTAACTATCACTGTGTAACTCACTAACTGTAACAGACACTCTCAAACACTGTTCATCTGCCCTAAGTCACTGACTATTCACTATTCACTGACTGTCCATCACTGACTCTCTGGCTCTCATGGACTGACTGGCTTTCACTGTCCGGCCATGCACTAACGAACTTTGTCACTCACTGGCTCACTGACTAAACTGAACTGAACTAAAATCTCTGACTGGCTACCATGTACTTACTCTGTCACTCTTTGAATGGCTCCCAGAAGGCAGGGTGAGTCCCTTTCAAATACAGTTCCCCTCCCCTCAACTCCACCTACCAGTGCAACTCAGAATATTCAAGAGCTTAGAAGAAAACTCACATTTTTCATGTAATAATGCATATTCTAGAGCCTAGGAGAGAACTCACATTTCCCCATGCAATAATGCACTTAAATTAACATTACACAGTAACAATAATTGCAAGAATTAATGAAGCATGCATAAAAAAGTTTGAGAGGAGTGCGAAAGTGTTTTTGACTGGAGATATGAGTGGAAAAGTAGGGGATGTGAAGGTGGATGGAGTAGTTAATGAGTAGGGTGTGCCTGCAGAAGTGGATGAGAAAGGTAGTGCTCTAGTGGATATTTGTGCTGGTAAAGGGCTGGTGATAGCCAATACCCCCTTTTAGGCACAAAATGATTCACAGGTATACGTGGCGACTGATGAGCAGGGTAACTGGTATACTGAATGAACAGAAGGCAATGATTATTATGTACGTGTGGATGAGAGATTGAGAAAATTTGTGCTGGATGCTGGAGCATACAAAAATTGGGAAAGTGAACTCTTTGACTATCACTTGGTGTTGGTGAAAGTCAAGGAACAAGTGCGATGGATAAATAGGAGTGAAGGGCAGGGGGAAGCAGTTCATACAAAGAGGATAGAAAAGTAGCAAAAGGATGCATAATATAAGAGAGAAGTGAAGGAGTGATTGGGTAAATATGAACTGGAGCATGTGGGAGAGGTGAAAGGTATGTGCAAGATATTCACAGGAGAAATCTGGGCAGCATGTGAGGTGGTGTGTGGGGTGAAGAAAAGGCGAAATGGGGTGCACAGATCAGCATGATGGAAAGAAGCGGTGTGAAGAGCTGTGGCGCAAAAGAAGAAAGCATATAGTGAGTGGATGGGAATCAGATAGTGGAGGAAGTTGAGCGATGGGATTGTGTTATGTGTAGAGAAGATGAGAGGGGTGAAAAGAGTAGTAAGAGAGAGTAAGAAGAGAGTGGATGACGAGTTTGGAAGGAATTTGAATGTAAAGTGACGGGAATGTAAGAAAACCTTCTGGAAGGAGATAGAGAGTTAGACAGGGTGATAAATAAGGTAATAGAGGAGTGAAAGATAAAAATGGAAGATTGTTATTGGAGAAGGGAGAAAAACTGGGGAGATGGAAAGAACATTTTAAGGAGCTGTTAAACACAGAGAACGAAAGTAACGTGAGTATAAGTGACTGAGAGAGAGAGAGATGAGAAGGGAGGAAGAGATCAAAACGATGGAAGCAGCGGAAGCAATGAAGAAAGTCCAAATGGGGAAAGCCCCAGGAATTGATGGTGTGGTGAAATGCTGAAGCACGGGGAAGACAGTAGTAGAATGCCTGTGGAAGATGTACAGATTGGCCAGGGAGTAAGGTTGTCCCGGAGGATTGGATGTTAAGTACAATAATTCCCCTGTACAAAGGTAAAGGGGAAAAGGATGTATGTGATAATCATAGAAGCATTTGTCTTCTTAGTGTAACCGGAAAAGTATACGGTAGGATATTTACTGACAAAGTCAGTGAAATAACTGAAGAATTAGGTGGCGAAGAACAGGAAGGTTTCAGGAAGAGAAGAGGTTATGTAGACCAGATATTCTCATATGGTGTTTGGTGAAAAAGCTTCTAGAGAAGTGAAAAGATGTATGCGGTCTTCTTGGATCTGGAGAAAGCATATGACAGAGAGGATGGACAAGGAATTTGGAAAATATTATGAATATATGGAGTACATGGGAAGCTGTTGAATGCCCCGCTGGGGCTGTAGTGCGTGTGTATGGTGACCTGAGTGAATTTTGCTATCTGAATGTTAGACTGAAACAGCGATGTCATGTCTCCATGGTTATTCAGTCTGTCTATGGACGGAGTTACATAAAAGATACAAGGTAGGGCAATGAATGTTGGAGCGGCCCTGATGAGAGAGGGCAGGATTTGGAAACTTCCTATTCTCTTGTTTGCAGATGATAATGTATAGTTGAGTGAAGACGAAGGGGTACTGCAAGGCTTGGTGAATGAATCTGGAAGTATGTGTAAAAAGCGGAATCCAAAGGTGAATGTAGGGAAGAGTAAAGTTGTGGACTTCGAGAGAAACGAAGTCACTGAATGTGCAGTGAGGCTGGATGATGAGGAAATGGAAAATGTGGGTGCATTTAAGTACTTGGGTAGTGTGATGAGTAAGGATGGAAGTTTAGAGGATGAAATGCTCGAAAGCGTACAACAGGTGAGACAGGATACTGGTCCTTTAAAAGCGGTGCTAAGAAATATGAAAGATGGCATGGAAGTAAAAAAGTTGCTGCATGATAGCATTGTGATACCAACTCCAACGTATGCAAGCACAGCTTGAACCTTGATGGAAAGGCACAGTTCAAGAAAGAGAGCAATGGGAATAAGTTATCTGACAGGAACATGTGGAGTTACATGGAGAGACAGACTAACAAATGAAGAAGTGAAGAAGCATTGTGGTGTGAATGTAAATTTGATAGAAACCGTCAGGAGAAATACACTGAGATAGTTTGGTTATGTGGACAGGATGGAGAATGAAAGACTAATTAGGAGAGTATGTGAGTGTAGGGGGGGGGGAGACCGAGGGTGAGATGGAGAGATGGAGTGGAGAGGTAAATGAGAGAAGGGGGTGGGAGTTGGGGGGAGTGCAGCAAAATGGCAGGGGACAGGGCGACATGGAGGAGATATGTGTGTGGCCACCCCTAATGGGATTAAGGCGTCTGGCTGGAGATAGATATACAAGAATTAATTCCTATGGAAAGAGAGAAAGTAAACAAAACAAACATGTCGACGTTACTAGAATGATCCTAACATCTCCAGATGAAAAACATTAACTTACTCCTTTGGCATAACACTTAATTTCTAGAAAGCTCCTCTCATATGCAGAGATATACCACTAACCTATCCCACTGATATAACACTGTGCATATGTAATGGATTACATTACTAGGAAATTCTAAGTTATATATATATATATATATATATATATATATATATATATATATATATATATATATATATATATATATATATATATATATATATATACAGTATATGAGTACATTCAAGCACCAGGTGCTGAAAACTTTTTTTTAGAACAGTTATCTTCCATATTATTAATGGATGACCTGGCAGAGTTACTAAGTAGTATAAGCCATGTATTTAATGCACTGTGATATAATCATATTTACAGAGATACCACTAGTTATAACTCACTCAGACCATACTGAGAAAAATGAAGATCAATGGATAGCATGCTTACAACACCTTTTTATTACTAAAGAAATTATTCGTTTAATTTATTAGAATATTTTGAAAGTGTTAGAGTAGACTGACACTGTGAATTCAGCTGACCACTTCAAGCCTTCTCCATCAAGAAGCCGAAAATAGTCATTATGTTGTTCAGTTATGTCAGTATCATGGTTCTTGTCAGAGGAGAGGTGAAATGTACGGCCACGATCCCTAGGTTGTTTAGAGCCTGAAGGACAAGGCTGTAGTAAGGTCAGAGGAACAAATTTTGGCATCTAATCAGACGCAAACTCACACATACATACACACAACTGAATCGCAAAATATTCATTTGCCAGGCCCTATTTATCTTGCCTTTCTCCTCCATCTCACCTTAGTGGTGTGTGAGTAGAGAAACTAGAGATCGTGATTAAACGTACTGAACATTTGAGCTCTTTCAGAAGTGAGTGAGCAATATAAGCTGAAATACAGGTTAATATACTGACATCCTGAAGGGATATGTGTTATCATGCAAAATCTGGCAGAGGGATGGTTCACCCACTCCTGTGACGTCATTAGGCTGATCGCTCGCTCAGGGACAGGCCTTGTGTTTTAGGACGCCTTGTCTGCCCCCCCAACCCCCCAGAATATGACTGCAACATCACTTCATTTTTTTAAGTGTTTACCCTTGATTCCACTAATCTTCAGTTTTGTATGGAAGTTCTGGAAAGTATGACAGTATCCGTCGTCTGGCTGGCTGTAAGGCCACTTCCACACCCAGTGCTTGCCAACGCGGAAGAATGGGAGTAGGAGTTTTGCGTCACTGGAATCCATACAAGTGGCCCCACTTGACGTGGGCAGGTGCGGTCCAGAACTACTCGTTACAGTGAAACAGAGATTCCTCCCACGCCAGCAAACATACAAAGTAGACGAGACCTAGGCGACGCTAATATGAAAACAAAATTAGCTAATAGTTTGTGTGTAATTTAATTACCCCTGTTCCTCACTTTTCTTCTTTATCACCATAAAATAGGTAAAGATGGTGATCACATCATAGCAACGGTGTTAAATGATTGCTACAAATCATTTGTAAGGCCCGGCCTGCATTATAGGTGCAGGAAATCTTTAAAACAAACAAACATTTAAACATGTACTGTACCTTGGCGATATGTGTAAATACTGTGACCTAAGATATAAATGACACTCCCAGAACGTGTTTGGTAGGGAAAAATTGTACATTATAACCCTTTGCAATATACCATATGCTCTTTGAAGACATGTGAGCTAGGGAAAAAGAGACTACTTCATTCCCAAGAAGAATCTGGTGATGAAATGATGTTTCTTAAAGTCACTTAAAGAGGGCGCTGATGGTTCATTAGAAAACGAGTCTGAAGATGAGAAGACTGACTCATTACAAAGTACAAACCTTATCATCTGGTAAATTAACCTCCATACCAGCATTCCGGATGAGAAAATATCCATAATATAAAAATGCAACTCCGAAACAAAGATAAGGAAAGAGATTAAACCAGGTACAATAACCAAATATAAAGTACACCATTATTTTTAGTATGTTTTGCATGAGTTAGGGCGGATGATTCTGGTCGCAGTTACGCTACCAGGACTGTGGCATAATGCAACCTAGCCTGGCCGGAACCCAGTCCTGACTAAAATAACCTAACAACAGCAACACATCTAACAGCATGCTGTAACCCATTTGTATTGCCAGTGCACAAGTGCTGAAGAAACATTGGCTTACTCAATTACCCTAGTGAATTCACAGCAGGGCAGGCATAGTACAGAGTTTGTTATAGTTTTTCATTATTATTATTATTATTATTATTATTATTATTATTATTATTTCATCACCTTTATCACCAGTATTTTTATTTCAATGATATTCCATGTGAGCAGATGGAGAGAACACTTTCAGGAACTGTTAAGCATAGAGAATGAAAGTGATGCGAGGATAAGTGGCTGGGGAATGGCTGGGAGAAGGATGGAGGTAAGAAGGGAGGAAGAAATCAGTAGGATGGAAGTAGTGGAAGCAATGAAAAGAGTCAAAATGGGGAAAGCCCCGGGAATAGATGGAGTGTGTGGTGAAATCATGAAGCGTGGGGGAGCGATGGTAGTAGAATGGATATGGAAGATGTGCAGATTGGCCTGGGAGGAAGGTAAAGTCCCGGAGGATTGGAAGTCAAGTGTAATTATTCCCCTGGGGATAGGGGGGTTTCAAGAATACTCCCCCAGTATCCCTGCTTGTCGTTCGAGGCGACTAAAAGGGTTGGTGGTGGGTTAGTACCCCACCCCGTAAAAAGACCTAACTAAAAAAGCGAATAAAGCGCCTTGGACCCGGACGGACCATACGTTGACGACTAAGGAACGGACAAAAGACATTCTTAGGGTGGGAACGTGGAATGTGAGAGGAGTGAATGATGAAGTGAAAGAGAGAGAGATTGTTCAGGTGCTTGAGGATGCAAAAGTGGATATATGTGGATTGACTGAAACTAAATGGCAAGGTGAAAGAATGAGAGAATGGGAATATGGTTAAGGTATATGTGCGGGAGTTAGTGAAATGAGAGGGCAAGAGAGGGAGTATGTCTGATGATAAGCAAGAAGTGGAAGGAGAATATAAGAGAGTATAGAACAGTGGGTACAAGGATTGTATGGGTGAGGATGAAAGTAGGAATACAAGCGTGGGCGATTGTATGTGTGTATGCCCCGACAGAGGATAGAGTGGCAAGAGTGAAAGATGAGTTTTGGGCGAGAGTAGAAGCGTGTATGGACAAGTCTGAGAGAAGCGAGAGAGTGCTGTTGATTGGAGACATGAATGGCAAAGTCGGGAATGTACGAGTGGATGGAGTGGTTGGTCAGTGGGGTGTGCCAGCCGACGTAGATGGGAATGGAAGTGCTTTGGTGGACATCTGTGCTTGTAAGGGGTTGGCAATAGCCAACACCTACTTCCGACATAAGATGATCCTCTGGTATACATGGAGAGTAATGTGGAGGATGGATGGTGACCTTGTTGAACGAAAGGCAATGATAGACTACGTGTGTGTGGATGAGCGAATGAGAAGACAAGTGTTGGATGCAAGAGTGTGGAGAGGGTGGGGGAATGGAGTCTCGGACCATCACTTAGTGATGGTCAAGGTAGAGCTGCAAAGAAAGTGGTTGAGGAGACGAAGGGGAAGACAGGAGGAAGCAGCTCCTGTGAGAAGAGTGGAGAAATTGCAAAATAGTGAGAAAATGATATAGTATAAGAGCATAGTGGAAGAAAGATTGGGAAGGTATGAGCTAGAGCAGATGGAAGGGGTGGAAGACGTATGTAAGATATTCACGGAAGAGATAGGCGCAGCGTGTGAGGCGGTTTGTGGAGTGAGGAGGAGATGCAAGGGTGTGCAAGGGACAGCATGGTGGAATGACGAGGTGAAACGAGCTGTGGAACAAAAGAAGAAGGCATATAGTGAATGGTTAGCGAGTAGAGGTAGGGGAGAAGATGAGAGAGAGAAGAGAGAGGTATATGTGAGCAGGAGAAGGGAGGTTAAGAGACTGGTGAAGGAGAGTAAGAAGAAAGTGGATGAAGAGTTTGGGAGGAATCTGAATGTGAAATAGAGGGAAAGTAAGAAATTGTTTTGGAAGGGGGTAAAGAAGGTAAGGCAGTGTGAAAGGGGAAATAGTAGGGGAGTGAAAGATTGGAATAATAGATTGTTGGTGGAGAAGAGAGAGAAATTGAGGAAATGGAAGGAGTACTTTGAGGATTTATTGAATGTAGAGAGTGAGAGCAGTGCAAGTATAAGTGGTTGGGGAATGGCTGGGAGAAGAAGAGATGAGAGAATGGAGGAAGAGATCAGTAGGGCGGAAGTAGTGGAAGCGATGAAGAAGATTAAGTTGGGAAAGTCCCCAGGAATTGATGGAGTGTGTGGTGAAATGCTTAGGTATGGGGGTGAGATTGTTATGGAGTGGATATGGAAGTTGTGTAGATTGGCTTGGGAAGAGGGAAGGGTTCCAGAGGACTGGAAATCAGGTATAATTGTTCCTTTATACAAAGGAAAAGGGGAGAGAGAAGTATGTGGTAACCATAGGGGTATTTACCTTCTTAGTGTGACTGGTAAAATATATGGTAGAATACTCATTGATAGGGTTAGGCACATGACAGAGGAGCTAGTTGGAGAAGAACAAGGGGGATTTAGGAAGGGAAAAGGGTGTGTAGATCAGATATTTGTTCTAAGATGTTTACTGGAGAAGTATCTAGAGAAGGGAAGGAAAGTGTATGCTGCCTTCATGGACTTGGAGAAAGCTTATGACAGAATAAATAGGCAAGGTATGTGGAAGGTATTAAGAATATATGGAGTGGAGGGGAAATTGTTGAGTGCTGTGAAGAGTATGTACGAGGGAGCTAGGGTTACAGTGCGAGTGGATGGTGAGCTGAGTGAGTTCTTTGATCTCAATGTGGGACTGAAACAGGGTTGTGTGATGTCTCCATGGCTGTTTAATATATACATGGATGGGGTTGTAAAGGAGGTGCAGGGTAGGGCAGTGGATGTGGGGGTGGCTCTAATGAATGAGGGTGAGATTTGGAAGTTTCCGGTGTTGTTGTCTGCTGATGATACAGTACTGTTGAGTGAAGATGAATGGGAGTTGCAAGGTTTGGTGAATGAATTTGGGACAGTGTGTAGGAGGAGAAATCTGAAAGTTAATGTAAACAAAAGTAAAGTTATGGTGTTTGAGTGGAATGAAGTCACAGAGTATGCAGTGAGGTTGGATGGTGAGGATATGGAGAATGTTGAGTGCATTCAAGTACTTGGGTAGTGTGATGAGTAAGGATGGAACTTTTGGGGATGAAGTGCGTGAAAGGGTGCAGCAGGGAAGGTAGATTGTTGGTACACTGAAAGCAGTGATGAGAAATAGGGAGGTGAGTATGGAAGTTAAGAAGTCACTGCATGATAGTATTGTGATCCCTACCCTGACGTATGGAAGCGAGGCATGGACCTTGCAAGAGAGGAACAAGTCAAGAGTGAGAGCAGTGGAAATGAGTTACTTGAGAGGAGCATGTGGAGTGACGTGGAGGGACAGGTTGACGAATGAAGAAGTGAAGGAACGCTGTGGGGTGGATGTGGATGTGGTTGAGAAGATTTGGAGAATTACACTGAGGTGGTTTGGACATGTGAAGAGAATGGAGAATGAAAGACTGACTAAGAGGGTATATGTAGGTGAGGTGGAGGGAGGGAGAGGGAGAGGTAGACCGAGGATGAGGTGGAGGGATGGAGTTGAGAGGTATATGAGGGAGGGGGGGGTGAGTTGGGGGGACGGTAGTCAAATGGTGGGTGACAGAGCGACTTGGAGGCGTTTTGTCTGCGGCCACCCTTTGCGGGATTAGGGCGTCGGGCTATAGATAGATAGATAGACAAAGAAAAAGAGGAAAAAGAAGTGTGTGGTAATCATAGGGGCGTTTGTCTTCTTAGAGTAACAGGAAAAGTATATGGTAGGATACTTGTTGTGAGAGAGAGGGCAATAACAGAGGAATTAGTTGGTGAAGAACAGGCAGGTTTTAGGAAGGGAGGATGTTGTGTAGATCAGTTTTTCATTCTTTGGTCTTTAGAGGAAAAATTTCTAGAGAAAGGAAAGAAGTTGTATGAGGCCTTCATGGATTAGGGTGGATAGACAACGAATGTGGAAAATATTATTGCATCCCCGTCCCACACAGCCACAGGCTCCAATAGCAGTAGTTCAGTATAGGAAGGAAGTTGCCAAGTGAGTTGTTCTTCCTGTGGTCAGCCTTTCGATGTACAGCACACAAGATCTGCACAGGCGTTGTAAATTAACACTGGTTTCTAAAGTTCACTGCCTATTTACCAAATACACTTAAAGCCTGCCAACTTCACTTCACTGTTTTCACAATCACCAAAGATACACTACCTCCAGTAACACTTCACTGCCAACAACACTTCACTGTTTTCACAAGCACCGAAGATACACAAACTGCCGTAACACTTCACTGTTTGCCAACAACACTTCACTGTTTTCACAAACACCGAAGAAATACAAACTTCACTGACTCTGCACTGAGAATGCACTACACCACACTCAAACTGAACTGAAAACCGACTAAAACTGCTCTAGTTTCTTCTCCATCCTTATATAAGCTTCCTATATTCTAGAGTGTTCTGCACTTCTCCACAGATCTCGTGCATTCCCGAAGGGAGCAACGGTTACAACATATCCCAGCTCGGAGACATCCAAAACATGCCAGAGTTTTCTTGCACTGCATAACACAAAGTTATTTAGCATACAAAACTAAAATTAATTACATAATTTAACAATCACATAAATAAAACATTTTTGAGAAAAAGAGCACAAAAATTAATGTACAGCTTACAAAATAACTATGCTCACAAACAGCAAGCTAACTGTCAAATCTGACTCATAGTGGAAGTACGGAACTACGAGAAACAATGACAAACTACTAGTAAATCCTGCTTCTCAACAACATTAAGAATATCTGGAGTAAATGGGAAGTTGTTGAATGTCATGAAGATTATGTATAAGGGAGGAAAGGCTTCAATACGTGTGGATAGGAACTGAGTGAATTTTTCTATCTGAATGTTGGATTGAAACAGGGATGTGTCATGTCTCCACGGTTGTTCAGTCTGCATATGGATGGAGTAATAAAAGAGATACAAGGTAGGGCAGTGGATGTTGGAGCATCCCTAATGAGTGAGGGCAGCTTCTGGAAACACCCTGTAATGCTGTTTGCAGATAATACTGTATTTTTAAGTGAAGACGAATGGAAACTGCAAGGCCCGGTGAATGAGTTTAGTAGTGTGTGTAAAATTACGGAATCTAAAGATGAATGTAGGGAAGAGTAAAGTTATGGTCTTCTGAGAGAAATGAAGTCACTGGTTGTACAGTGATGTTGGATGATGAGGAAATGGAAAATGTGAATGCATTTAAGTACCTGAATAGTGTGATGAGTGAGGATGGAAGTGTAGAGGGTGAAGTGCTTGAAAGGGTACAACAAGGAAGAAAGGTTATTGGTTCTTTGAAAACAGTGATAGGAAACAGGGAATTGAGCATGAAAGTAAAAAAGTCTTTGCATGTCATTATTGTCGTATCAACTCTAATGTATGGAAGCAAAACTTGGACCCTGTTGGAAGGACACAAGTCAAGAGTGAGAGCAGTGGAAATGAGCTATTTGAGAGGAGCGTGTGGAGTTACATGAAGAGACAGACTGGCAGTGAAGGAAAACTGTTGTGTGAATGTGGATGTGATAGGAAATGTTTGATGAAATACACTGAGGTAGTTTGGCTGTGTGGAGAGGACGGAGAGCGAAAGACTAACGAGGAGAGTGTGTACCCCCTCCACAATATGTCTACCCCCGATGTATATATGCCCCCCCCCCCCAATGCATACATGTCCCCACTAAACTTGCTGACCTAGCACACTTTCCCAGAGCCCAAGCCTGGGCGAAGGAGTTATTGCATCAGTTCAGAGCAGACAACCAAGAAGGACAGACTATTTTACTGTGAGCTCGTAATAAGCTCCTTATCTAGCTGTTTGTACACGGAGTTTCTATCACCAAAGGATTGCAAGTTACAAGTGTATGTGAGTGAGGTACAGGGGGGGAGAGGGAGAGGAAGTCCTAGGATGAGATGGAGGGATGGAGTGGAGAGATATATGAGAAAGGGGGGGTGTGAGCTGGGAGCAGGGCAGTGAAATGGCAGGGAACCGGGTGACATGGAGGCGATTTGTTTGTGGCCACCCCTTACTGCATTAAGGCATCTGGGAATAGATAAACAGATATTCCAGGAGATTTTTATGCAATAAAAGTTATTTGGAAAAATATTTTGGGATTTACAAGTCATGTAAGGGAATTGTACTTTGAATATGGAAATCTTATTCGTCAACACAGGGGCCATTCTTTTCTGCTTCTGTCCTGATATGCTTATGTGATGGTAAACTCTATCCCGATCTTCAGTTCTACTTTAATATCCCTTCACAGGTAATTTTGACTGTGTGAAAAATTCATATTTTGCTTTTTTTTTTTTTGTTTTTTTTTTTGCTTGACATTAAAACAAAAGTATTTTTCACTGTCTTTCATAAGGTTCTAAACAATATGAATGTCAGATATGGATTCTTTATGATTTTGTTATGTAAAAAAAGTATATGAAAATATAATGAAATACGTTTCATTTTCCGTGGTGAAATGGTAAATTTTGGGAAGGGCTGTTGAGTCAACTGCGGCAGCCAAAAGGTTAAAGAAATTAATCATGGAGGAAAAAGAAAAACGAAATCAGCGAAAAGTTTAACATGAAGTGAAATGAAGGAATGGTGGAACTCTGACAGCAAACCGACGCTTGGTTTTGCCAGAAACCATATGATCACTCTGAGAGATTCTAATGGAGAAGTAACAAACAACAGGAACAAAGGGGTGAAAATATCAGAAGAGTTTAAAAGCATACAACAGTAACATTATTATCAAAGAGACCGTCCAGAATCGAGAAATGTATCAATAGGCACAGTGATTTCCAGCACTAGATTAAATGTGGATACGAAAACATTTTAATAATACAGGGGGTTAAATTAGGTAATAAGATTTGTTTTATGCACATGGTGCTACATTAAACGCCAGCAAGACTTCACAAAATGCTTAGAAGTCAAAGTACTACTCCAGTTAAGAAAAAAACAGCTAGTGTAGGGCACAACATACTTCGCCGAACAGCAGTTATTTTAGTGCTCTTAATATTCATTTGGTACTGCCATAGCCGGGAGCCATCTGAGTGTGCCTTGCGCATTACGAAGGTTATTCTCTCGGGCATGGAAGCCTACATTCCTTTCTCATAACCTTTGACTAATGCAAGAAAGCCTTGGTTTAATCACACCTTGTTCTAATGCTGTCCTCAACAAGGAGAGGGCGTATAAAAGGTACCGGAGCCAGCCCATCCCTGAATCACATCTTTTATATATTTTTGCCCGGAATCGTGCTAAGTCTGTTCTTCGCATTCCTAAAAAAAAAAATATCATCCGTTCTAAATGCTCTCAACTCTCCAACTCGAATTCTTCCCGCTCCTTCTGGCACCTTTCCCAAAAACCTTTCTAACAACTTTACCTCATCATCCTTCCCTCCACTTTTCTGCTCTGATGGCTCTGTAGCTATTTCTTCTGCGGATAAAGCAGATCTCTTTGCTCAGACTTTCTCCTCCCATTCCACCTTGGACAATTCCGGTGCTGTTCCTCCATCACCTTCCTCCTCTGACTTCCTCATGGCTGACTTTAAAATTTCTTCAGCTGTTGTATTTTCTGTCATCACAGGCCTCAATACTAACAAAGCATATGGGCCTGATGGAGTCCCTCCTGTTGTCCTTAAGAACTGTGCTTCTGTTCTTACAGCCTGCCTAGGTAAACTCTTTTGCCTTTGTCTTTCAACTTGTACCTTTCCTTCTTGCTGGAAGTTTGCTCTCATTCAGCTTGTCCCAAAGAAGGGTGACCATTCCCAACCTTCTAACTATCGTCCAATTGCTTTAACATCCTGTGTCTCAAAAGTTTTCGAGTATATCCTTAAGAGAAAAATTTTAAAGCATCTTTCCTATCGAAACCTTCTTTCTGATCGTCAGTATAGGTTCCATCAGCGACGCTCCACTAGCGATCTACTCACCTACCTTTCAGACTCCTGGTCATCCTCCTTTTGGGACTTTGGCGAAAGCTTTGCCATTACACTTGACGTCACAAAGGCTTTCGATCGAGTCCGGCATAAATCTTTAATTTCCAAACTACCTTCCTACGGTTTCTATCCTTCTGTCTGTGCCTTCATCTATAGCTTCCTTTCTGGTCGTTCTATAGCTGCTGTTGTAGACGGCCATCGTTCTTCTCCTAGATCTGTCAACAATGATGTTCCTCAGGACTCTGTCCTATCACCAACTCTCTTCCTTTTATTCATCAATGACCTTCTAAGCTGTACACCTAATCCTATGCACTGTTACGCTGATGATTCCACTCTTCACCTTTCCATTCGGTTTCCGCAATGTCCACTTCAGCAGTTACTTCAACAAACAAGGGATGAGGCTATGGCACACCTAATGTCTGTCTTGGCTCATATCTCTGACTGGGGTAAAAAAAATCTTGTTGATTTTAATGCATCAAAGACTCAGTTTTTACACCTATCAACCCGTCAAAATCTTCCACAGGAGTACCCACTAATGTTTAATAATATCCAGCTCAATCCTGTATCATCCATGAACATGCTTGGGGTTTCATTCACACGGGACTTATCTTGGAAAGATCATATTACATCTCGTAAAATCTGCTTCCAAGAGATTAGGTGTGCTAAGCCGACTCTGTACCTTCTTTACCCCTGCACAGTTGTTGCCTATTTACACGGGTTTTATTCGCCCCTGTTTAGAGTACAACTTTCATGTGTGGGAAGGCTCCCCACATACAACACTTCTCAATAGGGTGGAGTCAAAGGCTATTTGTCTCACCAACTCTCCTCCTCTTACTGGCTCTCCCTTCAACCTCTGTCTCTTCGCCGCACTGTTGCCTCTTTATCTCTTTTCTGTCGCTACTTCAATGGTCACTGCTCCTCTGAACTGTCTGTTTGCATTCCTCCGCCTCTACGACAGGCGCATAGCACCCGTCTAGCAACAAACTCTCATCCCTTTTCTGTGCAACTCTCTAATGCAAGAGATAACCGTTACTCCCAGTCCTTCATTTATGCAACAGGTCAACTCTGGAACTGTCTTCCTCTGTCTGTATTTCCTACTTCCTCTGATCTCCAGTCTTTCAAACCCAGTGTGTCCAGGCATCTCGAAATGAATGGATCTTAAATTTGGCTCTTTTTTGTTTTGTTTTTGTTTTTTTCTTCTTGGAAGGAACGTTTTGCCGGCTCAGCCTTTGGTTCCTTCTTCCTCGCATTAAAAAAATAAATTAAAGTTGCAACTAACCTCAATTTCAACTTGCCGTGTGAAACTCATAAAGTCTACTGTAATGGTGCAACTAATTTCACATTCAAGAATTCGCCCTATGAAACTCGACCTTGCATTTCACCTTTCAGACATGAAGACATTACCTCCATAATGAAATCATTGCCGATATATCCTGAAAGTTTAATTTAATTTCATTCGACCGTTTTTCTGTAATGCTCCTAACAAAGAAACAAACAAACAAACAAACTCAACAAAAAACAAGACCTTTAAGTGTCACATTACTGCTTCACAAAAAGGTGACATAAGAATCTAATAGCTACCGTGCGGTAAGACTCTGTGTGTGTGTGTGTGTGTGTGTGTGTGTGTGTGTGTGTGTGTGTGTACAAATTTAACAAGACCTCACAGAAGAAACTACCGCTATTCTTGTTGCAAACCAGAAAAAAATATCAACGATTTCGTAGTTGTTATTCAGCGACAGTATATATCATACATTATATACTAGATATTTTAAGAATTATAATTCATTAGAGCTCTGTCCGTGATCTTGTTAATTGTGGACAAAAAATATATATATATATTCAGTGCAAACAGCAACAGTGATGAATGCAAATAAAGGAGAAGTGTACAAAAATTTTACGTAGAGGTATTAGAAGGCATTCATAGATAGCACTACTACCAAGAAGTACCAATAAAGGTGTTAGACAAGGAGACATAATTTCAACAAAGTTCTCACCGCATACCTAGCGAACGTTATCAGAAATTGAATTAGGAAGGCAGAGGAATAGATATTAACATCAACAACTAAACACAGTACGATATGCTGACGATATTATTCTCTCGAATGAATCAGAGGAAGAGCTGCAAGAAATTATGTCTGAACTGGAGTGTGAAAATTGGTTTACAAATAATAATGGAGTAAACGAAAGTTATGATTAATATATACAGTATACTCATCACTTTCCAGAAAAATTAGACGATGAAGAACTCGAATGCATTAAAGCGTATATACTGTACATACATACATACATATATATATATATATATATATATATATATATATATATATATATATATATATATATATATGTGTGTGTGTGTGTGTGTGTGTGTGTGTCTGTGTGTGTGTGTGTGTGTGTGTGTGTGTGTGTATACACACACACAAACGTGGGCGATTGTGTGCGCGTATGCGTCAACGCAAGATGTGCAAGCAGAAAGAGAGAAGAGTTCTGGACAAATGTGGAAGCGTGCATGGAAAAGTTTGAAAGGAATGAGAGAGTGTTTTTAATTGGTGATATGAATGGTAAAGTAGGGAATGTGAAGGTGGATGGAGTAGTTGGCGAGTGGGGTGTGCCTGCTGAGATGGATCAGAATGGCAGTGCGTTACTGTACATTTGTGCCGGGACGGGGGTGGTGACAGCCAATACCCTCTTCAGGCACAAAATGATCCACAGGTATACATGGCGAGTGATGAGAAGGGTGGGTGTTGAACTGAATGAACGCAAAGCAATGAATGATTATGTGTGTGTGGCTGAATGGATGAGCTGTGTAATGGATGCAAGAGCGTGTACTGTAGAGGTTGGGGAAG
>NC_137053.1:39520247-39635247 GCF_032717465.1 Coenobita brevimanus | reverse complement strand
AGTTCATTGAAACTCGATTTGTCTGCTTAAGAAAGGGAACTACGATTTTACCGATGACCTGATTTCGTCATTTTTGGTGTGATTATTGTTTTTATTGTTAGTAGTAGTAGTAGTCTCAGCGTCATCACCTTTAGATCTGGGTTCAGGTACTTTTTCTGTTGTGTTTAATCCTTTAAGTCCAGTGACGTGTTTTTCCATTTTATTATTTCTATTTACAAAACACTTTATTCAGATTAAGAAAAACTTTATCCTAACTCGAGGGGTTAGAGACAGTCTTCATTAACCCCTCTCGCTGGCTGGAATTACATTAATGACGTTACTATACCGTAAGGCTGAATAGGCATGAACATAACTAATATAATTACAGAAATCTCAAGAATATAAACAGTGTTCCTTACCTCAATTTACTTTATAATTAGAGGTGCGCTTGTCCCTTCATTTCATAAACGAGGTGAGGCTGTATAATCCAGCTATTTTATGAATTGATAATGACACTTTTATCTAGTATTCATCATATACTGAAGTGTGTGTTCTAATAAATATGACAACTGGGCTTTTAGAGTGTGGCTTTTTTAACAGTGAGCTTCATTATACAATTAATAACAGAGTGTGTTTACGCTGCCTACAAAAAAAGGTGTGTGAAAATTTCTAATGCTTAGATTGTTAGTATTGTTAATGTTTTTGTTTCTGCTGGTGCTGTTGTTATTGTAGTTTTTATTATTGCTCCTGCTACTGTTGTTGTAGGAAAAGCTCTTAAATTTATTTGTATTTCAACAATATAGAGTCATGCAGTCTTCATAATGCAACGCACACAGTTCCCCAGCGACACCCATGCCGTGACTCCATTTGACCGGGAGTTCATGGCCTCCTTGACCGCACTCTTGCCCCGTGTGTGTGTGTGTGTGTGTGTGTGTGTGTGTGTGTGTGTGTGTGTGTGTGTGTGTGTGTGTGTGTGTGTGTGTGTGTGTGTGTGTGTGTGTGTGTGTGTGTGTGTGTTTCAAATACTGTACAGAAATAGGTGTGCTTCCTCCAACTATCAGAGTGCGTAGAGTTTTTCAGCTTCTCCCCGCACAGTAAAAATTCACTCCACTTGCCCATGAGTTCCTGGCCGACCTTTCACAGCAGTTTTGCCTGTATCTGTTTGGCAGAGCAAGCGAGAACATTATCAGACTTGTACAAGGGAGGCAGAGGACAATACTAAAACTATATCATCTCGGAAAGTAATAAAGCGACAGTAGATCAACACATATTGTTAGAAAGCTAATGGAAAGCTAATTACTTTTCTCAAAATTCGCAACTGTGTCGCAGAAAAAAACAGCCTGAAGTGCCAAATTTTCACCAAAACTGCGTTATCTCGGAAATCATTAACGCTTCGCTGGACATACCTACACACATCGTTGGATAGCTTATGGAAAGTTAACATGTATTACTTTTTTTTCAAAATTTCAAAGTGTGGTCTGAGGTCAGACAAATGGGGTGGCACACTTCTTCTGGCGAAGATAATAACATTAGTAAGCTTGATCTCTTCAACATTTTCCACAAGTACTTAATTACCTCCACCGGTAAACCAGGCAAATGAGAGCAGAGTGAGATTATCTTATTTGATGTTTTGTTGTTGTTGTTGTTGGGGAAAACGTTCAAATAATCCTCTACTGCACTCGAACCATTCAACCTACACCACTTATTTTCACAGCATATACCCTCGTGGCCCCTCAACACAAGGTGCCAGTTAATTCCATCCATTTCTTTGCACCATACCCCCATTTCTTTATCCTTCGCCCCAATACTTTCAGTTTGGGGAGATATTCTGAGATAGACTTTCACTGCACTCACACCACTAACCTACAACATTGTTGCAAAGTATGCTTTCTTGCCCTAGCAATGCCGCCCACTAAACTTACATTCCATATCTTCTGTTCCTGTGCTCACCACTCTTACATTTTAATCCCCTCCCTCCCCCTCCTTCTGACGGATTAATGATGCAATATAGGTCATTCGGTCAACAGTCTCCCTAGCCTCAGTTTTTCTATCTATGTGTTCTTATATTCAGATTGATACAGAGATGTGGATATCTCCAGCAGCCATCATCCTACCTTGCATCATCCCTACCAGAACACATTCCACCTGACTCCAAGTTCGTGGCCGCCTCGTTCACTGCACTCTTGCCCGACCCAATTAGTACCGATTCGCGTAATGAGCAAAAAATATACTTAACTGGTAGCGGATGGTTGGGTAAGCTGCGTTCCATGCTCCAAGAACTTTCCCGGAAAACCTGAATTGGAATTTGAGGGCGGCACTGGCGACCGACCAGGCTAATTGCTCTCCTCATCAAGTTTATATCCGCCCGTATCGGTAATGAGTCTAATGGCACTAATTATGGCTGGTTAAAAACTGCATCAGCCAGGCCACCACAGAGACCTGCAGACACAGTGATGAGGCAGGGAAAATGATAAAGGAATGATATCAAACTGACTCGCCTGCATAACCAACTTGTATGGAGATAATGTGTTGGATGATAAAATGTTTATGGTACAATATATACTGACTTTGTGTGTTAGGGAAAACGTATTGAATATGAAAGTAGCAGTAGAGGGCTGTGTGAGTGATAGTAAAGGTCAGGTGATAATGAAGGGGTGACGGTGAGTGGTGATGTATGGAAACATCACTTTGGCGAGATTATTATCATCATCATCCAGATCTCTTTTCCAACTTAATGGTGGGGTGAGATAGGATCCAGAGTCAAGAAAATGCTTGATACAAGGGGAGAGAGCAAAAGTCTGCCCAATTAAATGGGTCACACTCCAATTCACTTTTCATTCAAGTCCCAAAATCCTGACTCCAAACATTCCCACTTACGTGCTTCACATTACCAAACAAATGGTCAGTCCAGCAACTATCGCACCTCCGGGAGAAAATTGGAGTGCCAGACCCTTGCCATATACTTCTATATGCAAAAGTTTTACAACCAGCTCGATCCACCTTCAGTTTCTTAGTCTCATCAGCTTTCATAACTCGCGTTCTCACACACTCATTTACCATATCTATCCAACTTCTTTTGAGTCTGACACACCTCTTTCCACCTTAATACTCGCTCATATTAATACCTATTCTCTCCATATGACCATACCATCTAAGCACACTTTCCTCGACTCTGATGTTCACAGACTTTCTTACTCCACATTTTCACAAAGCACATTATTCTTTATCTTACCTGCTGTCTGCACTGCACACACATTTCTTAATAATCACATGTTCACTCTTCTTACTCTTCGTTTTTCAATTTCATGCCACTCCTAAGTCTCACACCTGAATGTTAATGTAGGCACTAAAGCTCCATGCAAGACTCTCGCATCAACCACACCCAGCCCTCTGTTTCGTATTAAGGCCTTCATAGCACCAACCACTTTCCTTCCCTAAGCTACTCTACTCTTTACGTCCATTGCAGATTTGCCTCTCTTCTTTATCACAGCAACCAGGTTCTTAAGCTCCCTCACCAATTATAGTCTCTCTCCATTCACAATCACATCCAGTGCGAGTCACTTTCTATCTCAACATATCGTTATTTTGCTCTTATCCACATTTATTTTCAAAGCCCGACGCCCACAGACACCCAGAAAACTCTGCACCGATCTATGGCTCTCGTCAACAAATGGCAAGAAATGCAGTATTATTTGCAGCAGTCATATCTGATACTGCACCCTTCACAATATATATATATATATATATATATATATATATATATATATATATATATATATATATATATATATATATATATATATATATATATATATATATATATATATATATATATATCCATCATCCAATCCCACGTTGCCCCATGAGGAGCGTTGGAGCCCGTGGCTAGGCAGCTGGTCTTGACATTTAAGACATATATATATATATATATATATATATCCATCATCCAATCCCACGTTGCCCCATGAGGAGCGTTGGAGCCCGTGGCTAGGCAGCTGGTCTTGACATTTAAGACGAGAGTGAATATATATATATATATATATATATATATATATACTTGGAGCGTGGAAATCGCAGACGTAATAGGAGGAGGATCACCAGGCATAACACAAACATCGTGGCAAAGTTAGGCTCTTTATTTGCTGACGTTTCGGAAAATACTTATTCCATCTTCAGAGCAAAATCTACAATCGAAAAATACACACAGTTAAGATTATTATATGTTATAACGATCAAAACAAGACTAAAAACATGAAGGTTCAAAAACGAAGTCCATTAAAATACCGTGTTCGTAAATCAGTAAGTAATGAAATAGTAAGTGCAGTACTGTAAACAAAAACTTGCCTAGTGTGGAAAACAAAACAGTTCACAGGAAGCCATGTCACTAATCGAAGGGTTAAAACGATATTGGTACAAAGCTACAACCAAGAAGTGTGAATATATATATATATATATATATATATATATATATATATATATATATATATATATATATATATATATATATATATATATATATATATATATTTATATTTATATTTATATTTATATATATTATAATTAGTTAATTTATATACATACCTATATGAAAGAGCCGCGTTGTTTGCTTGTTTGTTTGTCCTTCAGTCACACCCAAGCCAAGGACCAGAAACCCCAAGACCCATATATATTCTGAATCAAGGTGGCCCAAGGATGGTTTTAGGGGGGCCAAAATTCAGTTTCGGGTTATTTGAGGTCACCGGTAGAGTGTTCTTTTTGGCCCGGGCAACGCCGGGTACCCCAGCAGTCCAATTTTTGGCATGGAGACTCACATGACCTCCATTTCGGACATAGGCTATGAGGTTGACCTCCGAGGTCATTTGAGGTCACTGGTCGGAGGGCATTTGAGGTCACCGGTAAAATACGTTCCAACGGCAGGACCCAGCAGCCCAATTTTTGGCATGGATACTCACTTGAACTCCAGTTTAGATAGACCTCCGAGGTCATTTGAGGTCACCAGTAATAGTAAACAACTGCACACAAATACTGTGCGTTAGTCCGAAAGCTGAAATAGAAAGTTCCTGGACCTCTCATAATCCCTCTTCAAAAGCATAAGAGGTGTACATAGTCTTTCTGGTGTATGTATATATATATATATATATATATATATATATATATATATATATATATATATATATATATATATACTGTAATCCTAATGATACATCATTAAATTTAACCTGCCTTATATAAAGCTGGGTTTCTTTTGTAAACATGTTTTTAATCATTTAAAGTTACACTACGCAGTGGACATAACCTCTCATGTCCTGGATATAATTCTATCACGAATATCTTGGATGCAGAATCATGAGCACAGACGAAACCATGTACAGAAGTTATTTTGATGTCAGGGAACTTTATTTCTATTATATTGTAGTAACGGCTGATTTTTATCGTACGTTTTCATGCAAGCACTGATATTATAATTTATAGAATGACGATTTTATTGGCAGTAGGAACATGTATATCATATTTTAACTTGTATGTTAATCATCGTTTTTATGAAAAGAAAAAAGATAAAGAGGTCTTTGACTAGTTGCCTGCTGCTGCTGCTGCGGCTGCTCTTTCCTGTGCTCGCCAGTCATGAAGAGAGGCCAAACGTTATATCCACAGCAAAGGTACTGCTAGTATGTTTTCAATACGAAAAGAGAAATTTATATGAGTATGTAAAATTAATATATTAAGTGGTAACTTATCCCATACTATTTCAGCATGTAGTAAAGGAAGACTTTGTAATGTACAATATTTTTTAACCTCTATTTCATTCATTTTCTATTAGTAGCACTATGAAGTAAAGAATATATATATATATATATATATATATATATATATATATATATATATATATATATATATATATATAATACAGAACAGCCTTGGGGATATTAAACAGGGCTGTCTCACTCCAGACTGATCATCAGCTCCTCAAACAGATGCCCAACTTCCTTTAAACTAGTCCGAATCTCACCATGAAGTTTTTTAATGATTACACAGAGGCACTGTACATATAGGAACTATATAGGTAAGGGTAATGTACTTTGTCCAGGAGACAGTGAGGTGAACCTTGCAGTAGGGTATATACAAGGTTTTTTTTGCTGTTTCTAGTCCTCCTGGGTGTCCTAATGAAGAATCTGACGGATGCCACTCTGGCACCCTTGGGCATTTGTTTTTATTAACAGGAATTGAAAATGGAGGCCGGACCATATTTATCACTGTGGTACTGTGCAGTAGATCAAGAGGATACCTGTTTTAAATACTATGTACAAGCTGTCACTGTTACTATAATAACGTCTATGAGTTTTATTTAACATCATACACATTCATCATGACAATACATGGACATAATATGAACAAAAAGCTACCAAAAGGTATAAAACTAGCATATAACAGCAACAAAATGTATGATGCCAGCAGTGACTAACATTCATCAGTAAATTCTCTAGACTACCCTTCACCAAAATATTTAAAATAAAGCTCTCTACACTTCACCACAATATGTATGCTTTAAACATTTACATCCATAGCTCAAAACTCTATTCATCTAGATCATCCTCACTGTCTGATTCAAGAGGATCATCGAACATCTGATTAACTGTATGTTCATTGTTGCACTTGTCCTCTGTTTGGCAGCTGCAGAATGTGGTGCAAGACATCTTTGCACTCTTACAGCTGCACTGCTTACGACTACATGGTGTGCTGCTTGTGCATCCACATGCGATAACTTTCATCAGGTCTGAAGGTGCTGCAGGCCTATACATGCCACCCATAGTCTTCTGCATTCACATCTGGGGGTTGCTGCTCATCAGCAGCTTTCCACAACATTGCCTGAAGGTGAGCTCGCTTCATGTGGTGAGTGAGTGCCTCGTCTGTTGGCGGAAGAGAGCGGAGATTCTAGCATTTTTCTCTCTTTGTGGTGAAGAGCATGTGGCGAACTTCAGCCATAGTTGTGCAGATCTTGGCACCATACAAGAGGCAAAACAGACGACGACCAATCTCCATCAAGACTTCTTCGGAAGTGTTTGGTTGACCCACTGGAGTAAGATCAAGGTTGTCATGCCTCATCATGACATTAATGGCAGATACTTTGCCTTTCCCAAAGGGGTATGAGACTGTGTCACACCCGGTAATCACATGCAAGGGCAAAAGCTGCAAGCTTTTATTTCCAAGCTTTCTAGCTGTAGCAGTTATATCGATAACTGTTCCATCAAATTTCCTTATTGTGACCTCCTGGGAGAGGTGGTGTTTCCAACAAAAGTACACCAACAGCACAAACACATCTGTGTCCTCACTCAGTACCTGAATGTGTTCCCTGCTTTCCTCTCTTGCCAAAAGAAGAGTGTAGCTGATGATGTTGATATCGGCTTCTTCATGTCCAAATTCTTCATCCTCCTGACCAACCATCTTCACATTCACATCATCATCATCATGTGCTGAACAAAGAAGGCCAATGAGTTGCTTTTTGTTGTTGACATTCTTTATGAGCACATTCCTAGCTGGCAGAGGAGTGGTCATTGTCATTTTGATGTCAGGGGGCAGAGCTCCAGATGTACGTCTCTCACGTGCATGGGACTTAATGGATCCCTCCTGGTACCGGTCAAAGATAACGTACACCTCATGACTTCGAGATACTGATTTGCTGTTCCATTGTTGTATTCTTTGGCCAGGAGTCGTGGTACAACATTGCATTACCATCAATGATTTCAACCTCGGGCTGAATGGTTGAATGCTTCAATACTGCAAGATGGCTGACAAGAGAGGATTTGTTGCCTTTCCTCATATCACCATATTCATCGAATAGACTGAATGGGATGGGTGCCAGTTGTGCCAGTTCATAACTGAGGACATCCTTTAAGTCAAGGCCCCTGTGAGCACTTGTCACGAGCATTCTTGCATACCTTTCTGTCTCATACACTGTCTTGTCTCTGACTGTGACTCCTTTCTTCGTTCATAGAAACCTCCAGGTAATTTCCCTAGAAACCTGGCAGCCATATTTTGCCCAATTGCAACAGCATTCTGGACACTGACCTTGCTGTCTGCAGTGCACCCACTGACAATGTTCACAAGCTATTCATTTGAGGACTTCAGAGGTTGGAAGCATTTCTGTAGTTCAGTCCGTATTTTCCGTCTGTCCATTGCATCGAGCTCAACCCTGTGTGATCCTTCCTCCTTATGCCTTTTCTTTGACTCCTTCCCTTCCACACTGATGATATCTTCATCCTTGAACATTGTATCCATAGACAGAGAAACCGTGTTGCGGACACCATATGAAAGGATCCATCGTGCCACCTGACCTGGCGAGAGGGTGATACCAACAAGTCCACCTCTTGCTTTTCCATACCGGATGTATGTCTGTTCCCCGAATTGGTCTGAAAACACACTATTCCATGGTCCTTCTTCATGGCGGCAGACATGCTCCCCTCCTAGGAACACATCTTCAATGACTTAATTTCAAGAAGATGAAACTGGGAGCAGTGTCTGAATATTACAACGGCTGACCAAATCGCTTATAAAGGAGGGGGTACTTATTTGCCCCTATAAAAAATTTTGCCCAAGGATGCCAGAGTGGCATCCGTCGGATTCTTGTTCAGGACAAGCAAGGTTCAGCTAAAAAAAAAACACCCGCCTCCTGGACTAACTGTACACCATTAGTAAGCATGGTAGCGTTGTATATGCAGAGATGGCCTGAGTTCAAATGTTATCACACACATAAAGTATAGGTTCCCACGCATCAAAACGCTCGCAAAGCCCAGCTTTAAACATATAGACTATAAGATGTTCACTCTATATGTGCAAACCATTCACAAAGGCCCGAATCGCGAAACCGAATTGCAAAAACATCTCTTTTGTACTTTCATTCTCTCTTTTTTTTTTTTTTCGTCTTTCTTCATCAGACATAACTCCAAAATGAAAAAAAAAAAAAAAAAAAGAACATTCATGAGTGTGTTGCGCACCAAAATGCTTCGTAACAACCGGGGACGTATCTTCGACATAGAGCAGCAGCATTCAAGCTACAGAATCCAAGATGCATTCATAAAACTTTCTCAAGCACGCAGATCTCTTTTCATGTAAGTAAAACTGCGGATTCGTGTTGCCCGCTCCATTAAGCATTTTACGTATACTTTATCAGTAATCGCAGTGGCACTTATCATGAAGCTACAGTAAAAGGCGGTGGCTGAATCGGTAGAGAGGCGGCCTGAAGTCCTAATGGACTCAGGATCAAATTCAGGCAGGGCCAGGGAACAGTTTAAGGATCTGAATTTCTTAGAAGCAGACTTTACTGACCTACCAGAGGACTCACCGACATGTCGTGTCGCAAAAATATCCCCGTTAATGCCAGTACACCAGCCCAGTATGAGATAGCCCTAGCATGTAGTCGATATGGACGGTGGGTGTTAGCGCCGAAGTGGTGATACGTGGAGGTGTGTAGGAGTACTGGGCCTTGGGATAAGCCCATGAAGCCTTTGCCCAGAGTCGGACAAAAAAAAAAAAAAATGTTTTTGGTACGATCGTGAACAAAAGTTCGCCGACAGTCCTTTACCAGCAGTGTGTATCAGACCCCAACACACAGATGTCTCTCTACGTCAGGCTGGGGAAGAGGGAGGGGGGGGGGCTGGTAGTGGAAAGGGACGGCTTCACATGAAAATGATATGACAGACGGGGAAAGTATTAATAAACATCCAACAGCACTTTACAGATAGGGAAGACATTATCCAGTGTTTTGACCTGAGAAATATTGCCAAGACAATAATGAGCGTTAGTTATTAGGAGAGAGAGAGAAAGAGAGAGAGAGAGAGAAAGTAAGTAATAAGAACTAGCATCAAGCCCAAGAGGACTATATGGCACTAAAACCGATGCATAAAAATGACAGGTATGCTATGGTGCAATAAAAGCAAAGTGGAAGGCGGGGAAGACACTAAATGTGAGGCAAGTTACGGGTTTGAGATAGGAAGAGCATGAGGTGTGTGATGGAAAACACAGGGGATTCGCCAAGAAGATCGGTTCAGGTATAGTAGGACTCGCGTAGGTTTGCGGCTGTGGTGTGGCCCGCACCTGTGTACAATGGTGCCACGTTTCCCCAACTTGCGATGTGAAATGGAAGCTATTTATGTACAAGGCATCACAAATTCGATAAATTCAGATGAATAAAACTTACACTTGTGTATTTTGATGGATGAATCAACAGTAATCTTATTATGCATAAAATATTTATACAGTAACACAGAAACATGGCATACATATTGTACAGTGTTGCTAAAAGAAATTGTAGTCACTTTTAATGGTTTTTAGCGTAGTTTTAGGGTGGGTAATAATATCACAGTTATGGATATAAGATAATGAGCCTGAAAAAAGAAGAAATATGCCAATATCCAAAGTAAAAGAAATAATTCATGTAATTCTTGTGAGTGGCAACACTGACACACCCATCTGGCCTAAGGTAAAGTACGTACCTCCATAGACCCAACCATAGCTTGTACAGGTGTTGCTAGGGAAAAATGCTCACATTTACTGGCTTTTACCATAATTTTAAGGGCGAGGAATAATCACATTTATAATCATAAGCTAATATGTAGGGCAAAATAGTAGGCATATGGAAATACCGAAGTAAAAAAAAAAAAAACATTATTCACTCGCGAGCGGCAACACTTCCACACCCAGTCGGTGAGAGAGAGAGAGAGAGAGAGGGAGGCAGGAGAGGGGCATGCATTGAATGCATTGTCGGCATCACTAAATATAACAAGACCAAATTAACAAATGAAAGCACAATTATAAATACCTTATAAAAGAATCAAAAGTACTCAGGGTGGCTCACATTTCCCGCCAGGAGAGAGAGAGAGAGAGAGAGAGAGATAACGGTATAGAAAACGTGGCAACACTGTACACAGGTGCGGGCCACACCACAGCCGCAAATGTACGCGAGTCCTACTATAGGGGCACGTCCATGAGAGTAAAGGAACGGGAGAGTCCGTCTGCGCACGGCGTGGAACTGAGGGCAGTCAAGCAAAAGATGGTGGGCGGTGAGTGGAACCTGACAACATTGTGACAGATCGGAAGAGTGCCTCCTGACATTAGAAAGCCATGTGTGATCCGCGTGTGACCAAGGCGCAAACGGGCTAGAGGGAGAGAGAGAGAGAGAGAGAGAGAGAGAGAGAAAAAAAAAAGGGGGGGAGGGCTTTACTAGGTAATTTGACAATTGGTCATAACATTATTGATGGAGGAAAGGTAACAAGAGAAGACACAGTAATTGCTAGAAAAGGAAAAAAAAAAAAAGTTCAAACTCACGTATACACAGTGAATACATCAGTAATGGTTGTTATGATATGGGTACTTGTGATCAGATTTGGCCAGCAGAAAATGACTGTAGCCTTTACGTTAACCTATATATATGTTAAGCATCCGACTATGGAAAAGTATTTTGTGAGTTAGTTACCGTATTATGGGCGCTTACGTGACATACTGTGAAAAATTGTTTATCTGTTGCGAAATTATGATCAGTTACACTAAATTCACTTTGATGTCTGCATCTTGTTTTCTTTCCTTTACTGTAATGTGATATGGAACTTATTAAAATGTTTGATACATAAACCAATGGCATTTTGTAGGTTAGCATTCATTCAGTAATACTGTAACTAATTTTAGGGACTGATTACATGTACGACTAGTTAGGATCAGGATATTAGAAATATTAATCTCTTTATATACCATTCTTTATTCGCTTGAAGTTTATGAGTGTTATAAAAATACATGTGACAACAGCAGTTTATTATAACGGTAGGCATTAATAAGGAAAACAAATTGTGTGTAAAAGTATACCGTACCTTTATAATTATACAAGCTTAGTAAGATGTCCATCCTACCCCAGCACAATGACATCATTTAACCTCTTCCTAATGGATTTTACAAGATTGGAACAAATATCTGGGCGGCGGCGGATGCTCTCCCACACTTCCTGCGCATGGTGCACAATATCAGTAGTAGTGTGCTCCTGTGCAACATCCCAGCCCCTCACCATAATAGCCCATATATGCTCAGTGAGGTTTAAATCGCATCCCTTTGGAAACCAGTCCAGGAAGTTGATCTCAGGATGTGCTTGGGCCCACACCCTCACACACTGACACATGGAGTGGACTCATATCACGGACAACAGTGATTGTCTGAGGAGCAGGAATGGCCATCACTCGCTCGGTGGGTAGCAGAACTTCCTCTAGTATACGGACCTACTCCTCACCAGTTAGTCTGCCCTCAATCTGTGTCTACTTATCTGGACCTGATGCACTCATTCACCTCAAAGGGCTGTTGTTACACGACCAATATGTGCTTTCTGAACTATGTACTGTTCCATATATCGAGTATGTTTTAGCGTCCAGCACACCCTTACCCCTGCCTTCACAGACAAAAAACACTTCTCATCCGTAAAGATCGCACTTCCCAAAAAACATCGCTTCCTACACAATATTGAAGGGCAAAACCCAGCTGAGCATATTTATCCTGCAGAGGCCAGGTCTCCTTTCACAGCCGGGACATAACAGGAAATGTCTGCTTCGTGCAGGCGTTGTCATGCTGTGGAATCAGTGCAGGTCAAGCGGAGGTCGCGCCTGATCTGTGCTGTTGGTGTCAGTGGGCGTTGTCGTGCTGTCTCTACGACAGCCTCGTCCTGTTCTCGCGCTGTTACCCTTTTTCGTCCACTATGAGGTCTTGACCCTAATGACCCTTCCTGTTACCACAGTGTGATCCACTTGTAAACGGTGGACCCGTGTAGACCAGTTTCATGTGAAATTTCCCGGGCAATCATACCAGCCTCCCACATTCCAATAATCCGCCCACGGTCTGTTATTACAATGAGGGAACTCTGATGGTGCTCAGTAATGTTATAAGAGGATGATATCGGTATTAGGCTGGACGTAAACGATATGGATGCAGTTTTACTATGACTAAATGTAATTATTACATTCATGTATTACAAACATTGCACTCAACATGTTGGAGAATGACATTATGTAAGGCAAATAAATGCAGATTATTAAAGGACAAAATTTTATCACATTAGGTAATCACCAAACCTATGACCACAAAGCGGTCACAACCTTAACGGAAACCGTGACGATGGTAGACTGGAGAGCAAGACTTCACGTTCTAACACATGACCTCGGTTTTAGTGAGACTTGTGAACGACCTAGTTCAATAATCGGTTCCTTACATGGGATTGCGGTTATGTGTAGTTTGCTACCACATTTCAGAGGTGCCGCCGTTTATCCGGGTGAAACCCCTCTTGAAATACTTTTCCAATAGTCGGATGCTGAATATCTATATAAGTTAACGTAAAGACTACAGCCATTTTCTGCTGGCCACATCTGATCACAAGTATCCATATATTAACAACCATTAACTAATTGATTCACTGTGCATACGTGATTTTAATTCTTTTTTTCCTTTTCTCACAATTACTGTGTCTTCTCTTCCTACCTTTACGCCAATCATAATCTTATGGCCAATTGTCAAACTACTGTACCTAGTAAGCCCCCCCCCCTCTCTCTCTCTCCCCCTCCTAATAACTAACGCTTATTATTGTCTTGGCAATATTTCTCAGGTCAAAACACTGGATAATGTCTTCCCTATCTGAAAGGTGCTGTTGGATGTTTATTAATACTTTCCCCGTCTGTCATATCATCTTCACGTGGAACCGTCCCTTTCCACTACCACGCCCCCCCCCCCTTGCTCGTCCTCTTCCCCAGCCTGACATAGAGAGAGACATCTGTGTGCTGGGGTCTGATACACACTACTGGGAAAGGACTGCTGGCGAACTTTTGATACGATAGTACCTACTTATCATTAAAAGATCATAAACTAGAAAACAAAAACATTATTCTAACATTCTTACCAAGATGTATGGATGGAAAAATTGCAGAAACAAGAAATAAGAAAAGCACATAAACAAGACAGCATTTGGGATGAGGGAAGATTCCGAATTTTATAGCCATTACTACGTTCCAACAGCTACAAGAGTGTTGGGAATATAGTGTAGAATGAAGCATAGGTAAAGAACTCGGCATCTCCTCCCGTCCCAATCTCTCTCTCTCTCTCTCTCTCTCTCTCTCTCTCTCTCTCTCTCTCTCTCTCTCTCTCTCTCTCTCTCTCTCTCTCGTGTGTGTGTGTGTGTGTGTGTGTGTGTGTGTGTGTGTGTGTGTGTGTGTGTGTGATTTTTTTTATGTAAGGAAGGAGGAACCAAAGATCAGGAGCCCGCAAGATTTTTTCCCTCCAAAACCAAAACCAAAACATGCTAACAGGAAGCCAAATTCAAGATCCGTTCATTTCCAGATGCCTGAACACACTGTGTTTGAAAGAGTGGAGATCATGAGATCATAAGCAGTAGGAAATACAGACTGAGGGAGACAGTTCCAAAGTTGTCCTGTTGCATACATGAAGGACTGGGAGTAACCATTAACTGTTGCATTAGAGAGTTGAACAGAAAAGGGATGAGAGTTTGTTGCCAGACGGGTGCTACGCGCCCACCGTAGTGGTGAAGGGATGCAAGCAGACAGTTCAGAGGAGCAGTGACCTCTGAAGTGGCGACAGAAGAGATAAAAATGCAACACTGCGACAAAGAGACAGAGGTTGAAGGAAGCCACAAATAGGAGGAGAGTTGAGACAAAAAGTCTTTGACTCTACCTTGTTGAGAAGACCTACATGTGGGAAGCCTTCCCACACATGAGAGTTGTACTCTACACTGGGACGAATAAACCCGTGAATAAAGGCAACAACTGTGCAAGGGTAAAGAAGGCAAGGAGTCGGCTTAGCACACCAAGTCTCTTGGAAGCAGATTTTAAAAGAGAGGAAATATAATCTTTCCAAGATAAATCTGGAGATAATGAAACCCTAGTATATTTAAAGTTGATGCAGGATTGAGTTGGATATTGTAAAAAATTAGAGGGTATTCGTGCGGAAGTTTTTGTCGGGTTAAAAGATGTAAGAACTGAGTTTTTGATGCATTAAAGACAACAAAATTACTTTTACTCCAATTAGAGATAGGAGCCAAGCCAGATATTAGGTTTGTCATAGCCTCATCCCTTGTTTGTTGAAGTAACTCCTGAGATGGATGCTGCGGGATGCAAATGGAAAGTGAAGGATGGAGTCATCAGCAAATGAGTGGTTAGGGTTAAATGTACAGCTTAGGTCATTGATGAATAGAAGGAAGAGATTTGGTGATAGGATAGAACCCTGAGGAACACCACTACTGATAGCTCTGGGAAAAGAACAGTGGCCATCTACAACTGCAGCTACAGAATGATCAGAAGGGAAGCTAGATAGGAAGACACAGATAGAAGGATAGAAACTATAAGAGGGCAATTTGGAAATTAAAGATTTATGCCAGTAACCCAGGATCATTAGGGATACACCTGGAAAAAATATCCAACGAAAATTTTTTTCAGGAAGGCTACTTAGAAGCCTCCTAAGTCAAAATCAACAAACATTCTAAACATTCCACGTAAGCTAACCGTGTGGGACGAAAAATTCAAGATGGCCACCATCAGCATGAGGCATGTACAGTCAGGGAAAGTTCCGCATTACCCACCTCCCGAAGCTCTGGTGTGAGACAGGTGAATGTGAAGCGGCAGGCAGACCTCATATGTCTGGTAACTGTGAGTGTGAAGGAGGGGGAGGGGGGGCGGAGGACTGAGGGCAGAGGAGGGTTTAGTGATAGACTGGGAATCACGTATAAGTCTGCAGTGTATGACTTGGACGGTGTGTTTGAGTTGCTTCGGTAAGGATAAATAACAAAATGATGCTAACATCTTATGAGAAAAATTTCGTAGATGTCTGTAGAGTTAGTGTTGTCAGGAAAGATATGGAAGAGTGCTGGGTTCGGACAGAGGTCTGAATGCTTTCATTCCCTCTCGACTTTCACATGAATCGTTTCCCTAGGAGATATTCGTAGCGATATGACATATTTATATACTGTGTTGACTCGAAAACAAAACCACTGTATTATCTATCTATCTGTCTATAACTATCTATCTATATATTTTTTTATTTATTTATCTTCTGTCATCCCACTGTAAACATCCACCTGCAAACATTTCCAGTGTTATTATGGTAATTATTCATCAGCTGAGGAATGTATGTGGAGTAGAGAGGGTGGATAGGATACGAAACAATGTGATTCGTGAAAGATGTGGAGTGAGGAAGTCGGTGGACACCAGAAGCGAAGAGGGTGTATTGAGATGATATGGTCATGTGGAAAGAATGGATAACAATAGAGTGGTGAAAAAGGTGTATCTGAGCAAATTTGAAGAAGGGAGGAGGCGAGGTAGACCAAGGAAAAGGTGGAGAGATATGGTGGATGAGTGTGTGAGGAAGAGGTTTGGAAGTCGGTGAGGCTAGGGAACTGACAAGAGCTCGAGCTGGCTGGATGAATGTTGTGAGAAGAAGTGCATGATCAGGGATTTGGCACCCCTTTTTAATGTGGCAGCGTCCGGACTGACTCTGTTGGATACGTTTATGTGAAGCTACAAAACGTGGTGAATGTTTGTGTCGTATCCGATAGAGCCAGGATTCCGGGGGCTTGAATGATGAGTGAATGGAAGCGTGGCCCATTAGACTGGGCAAATTTGGGCTGTCTGGACAGTGCTACTCCTCACCCTGCCCTAGGGTGGGAAAGGAGGTCCAGATGATGATGAATGATTATTCGTCTCGAACGTAGAGTCTAGGTTAGTGTGAAATAATACGAGTAATAAAAAAAAAATGTATATGAGCTATTAACAGGTTTTTCGTTTTCGTGTAGACAGAATGACATGGGATGTCCTAATTATAAGATCAGTCTCTGTAACTATCATTCCTATCGATCATTAAAAATCGAAGGCATAGAAGCATACCCTTCTCAGTAAACATATATTAATAGTGCGTCATGAGCAACCTTCCAAACCCTTCCACCCCCAGCCACCCTCCCTCCCACTCACAGTTACCAGACAAATGGGGTCTGGCTGCTGCTTCGTGACTATTCGTTAACCACCAATGCTCCGAACAGTGGGTAATGCGGAACTTTCCCTGACTGTACGGTACATAGCTTAGAGACTAAAAATCACACTTGGTCATGTAATACAACCATTTATGGGTTTTAAGGAATGATAAATCCATTTCCGATCTGTCTCGGCTACCTCCCTTTCCTTGGGGGAAGCAGCCTAGGTATATAGATAGATAGATAAATCCATTTCTGCTATTATTGTAAGAATTCTATGTCTCATACACAGAAAACGTGCGCCAAACGCAAAAAAATCGGAAATCTGTATTGATAACTTTGCTATGAATTCATAAACTAGCATACACTTCGTCAGATGTTTTTATTTTTCTGGCTGGATACAGATTGAACTATGGAGGCAGAAGTACATAGATGGATAGAAGACAGTGTGAATGGAACGAGATGGCAGAACAAGAACAGTGTGATTTGTGATTTTTGTGATATCACCTCTGACCGAAGTACTGTCACAGAAAGAGGCCTACCTAGCATATTGAACATTAGTGCTGATTAGTGCTTGATGGAAAACCATTATCTAGAGTGTCGCCAGTTCCGGCTCATAAATGGTGCAAAGAACGTCACATCATGCCATCATAGATAAAAAAGCAAAAAAGGTTGTCAGAAGAACTGGAGAGACAAGTGCACAGGAATATCACCTGCCGATCACAGGCGACTATCTTTAATGTAAAACAAGACTGTGTACTGTGGGAAATATGTGGATTATGGTAAGATCGCCATACACCCAAAAGACCAACCTAAGGCGACGACTCATGAAGCTGCAACAACTGAACTATTATCATCTCTTGCAGCCATTCAAAATGTTGGTGATCTTGTGGCAGCTGAGGCCAAGTATCACCATGATTGTCCAATCCGTATTCATGATGGGCGAGGGCTTCAGAGGTAACCCAGGGGAAGGCCTTTAGGGTCAACTGACGCCAGAAAACAACATGCGTTCCTGAAACTCTGTGAGCATATAGGTAAGAGTAACGAACATCAGTTCTCCATCACAGAGCTAGAATCACTGATAAAAAGTACCCTGATGATGGTGAATGCTACAGTACCCAGTGCTTGAATGATAAGTTACAAGAACACTACAGAGATAGCATGATTATGACATGTAACAGTGGAAAAGACACCAAGTACACATTTCTAGATGAAGATAAGTGGATACTGAGGGAGAATTACAAAGCAAAGGTTTGACACCAGAGGATGTTGTAGACATGGTTGCATCACTTACTGATGACCAAATAAGGACCATCATTAGGCACATCTAAATATACCAAATTTTCTGACATGGACAACAGTGAACATGTAGGAATAGCACACAGTATAACAAGTGCAGCATGTCCCAGATCTTTCATATCACCAATTCTACTGGTGATATCTGTATACATCAATTCTAAGTTAGAATCTCGTGAACTAATAGATCTGCTTAGTGGCTTAGGATTTGCAGACGACTGTCTAGAGGTACTACACCTGTATGATGCAATGATACCAACTGGGGTGAATGAGTATGACTGGGAAGGGGCACTTGTTAATTTTGTATTTAACGATGCAGACGTTGACCTTTGTACATTAACTGGACATGGAACATGGCATGATATGGGTGGCAATGCTGGCATCACCCCTGGAAAGGCCTATGCTGAGCCACAGCTCCCTCATTCAACCACAGTACAGTCAGCTGCTACTGCTGGTCGATATTCTGAGATGCCACTCTAGAAACACAGAAAACCAACAGTTCCAAGTTTCAAACACGTACTCACTGGCCCTCCAGAACCACCAAACCTCAACCTGGCAAGTCTGAATTTAGCAACATTGCTGAACAGTATGTGGCTGGCCAGCTATTTTGTGTCCGATCCTAATCAGTGTACACCATGGAGTGGGTTCAATCAGACAGTAGTCAGACAGGGAGAGTCTGATATATGCAGAACTGAGATTCCCCCATTCTTGAACCATACTCCCAATCAACCCCATACGATTTACTTGGCTGTTGCTTACTCACAAATACTGACTGAAAAATGTAAGTTGAGTGTGTCTCCAGTAACATTTGATCGGTCTTTCTACATTAACACCTAACAGCTGGGTGTCGGTTACTGTCTAGAAATCAATGGCCAGGTGGTGCCGGGTGTCAGTCGGAACCACACTAGTTTTCGAGTCACACTTTGAAGTGGCTGCCACTTTATCTTGTCACCAAAAGCTAGGGAGGGACTCCCGCCAATCAAGCCAACCATACCTCAGTCGTTTCTGTGACTTTGCCAGGGGTAAGACGATCTTTTCTTAACCCTTTTCATCTGATTCTGTTCCCGCCTCACATGGACTTTTGCCTCATCCACCCCTGCCAAGCCTCTTTCCGTGGATACTAGGAACAGACTTAGTGATAATTCCATAGGGCATGCCTTGGACACCATTGTATCTAGTTTATCTAGCAATGGAGAAGTCATCACATTGAAAGCAAAGCCATAGTTGGGACCTCAGGCAGATGTATGAAGTTCTTGTGACACAAGTTAGTCCTCTTCTTCACGTCATTACTCATCGACACAATGACCTACAGACCTAGGGATACTTTCATTTGCAAAAAGAAGAATTGGTGAGCAATATTGTCTTTAACTTGTCTCCTTAACTGCTATAGTTTTAGAGATAATAATGTTTAAAAACAGGTTATTTTCCAGAAGATTCCCGTAGTGAGTGAACAACAGCGCTATAAATAGTCCCACGTGGAGAGATTAAAACTGTTGAAATAGTCCAGTCTTCTCCAGACCTCACCAAACTCATTGTAAGAATAGGCAAATTCCATCTGATTATGTCTTACATGGGAGCAACGGTAACACCATGAGTGGCACTGGCTTGCAAGGACAGTGGGAAAGTGTCTCCGCACCTAACTCAGTAAACCTCTATGTGCACACAAATTTCTGCTGCCTTGGTTGTGACTGAGATGCTTGATACACCAAACTGTTTGAGTGAAGTGAACTTGAATGAACTCAGAACCCTATATGAAATGCTCCTAAAAAGGGAAAGCCCACAAGACAATGTTCTTCATAAACATGTTGCCACTCAGCTTACTCAGATCTTAAATGATCTTGAACTGGAATTATCTCTGAACCATAGAACAGGGAAACTATGGATTATGCAGTACATGAAAAAGATGCAAATTTTGCACTGTTCATCTGTGCTGAACGCACTGGTGATTGGGAACTACATCTGTTTTGCATCTCAAAGATAATCCCTGGTCTTCATTCTGGGGGACATGTTGCATATGCAGAGTGTACTAGACTTTATCAAGACCAGAAGCAGCAGCTATCTAACCTGATGGACAAGGAACAATATGAGAGGTACACAATCTGTGGATACTGAACCATCAGATGAACACACAGGTTCTGTGGTCTGGAGGCTTCATTGACAAGACAATTGAGAAGGTGTTGATGCGAATGGTGAAGACACATGGAGGTCTACCAGACGGTCATGGAATTACTCACAGTACACAATCCAAGATGTCCATGTCCTGCCACAAACAGTTCCTGTTTGTGAATCACTAGAGGCTTTCTGTGGTTTATATTCTCAGACACTTGACCAACACAGAGACCTCTGGGAATCCACAATTGTGTGTAATAGACATTTTCTCACCTTTCGGAATTACCTATCACGCCATTCACCATTTGCTTACACAGGTGAATAACGAGAGAGACTGAATTGCATTGATACTGGAGTCGTGGCATCTATTTGTGCTAATGCAGATTGTGCAGTCAAATCAAGTGAGGAGGCAGCTGCACGTATCACTGGCCTGAACTAGGCTGATATTAAGCTCAAAAAGACTGACAAGGTTATATCTATTGATGCTGCAGCCTGGCTAAGACGCTGAGATCGACCCCACACTACTCTTCATGTGGGTCACATGTGTGATAAAGAACCGATCAGATATGGAGAATCACCTTCAACACGAGTTTAGCAAACAGCCACCAGCTCTATTTGACAAGGGTACATTGTGCAGAAACAACAAAATGGGTCTTGCCAAGTTGCTGAGAGCTCCAGTTGTTCTAATATCCACTGAAGCTCTTAAGAACCCATACTGTGTGGCGAATGGAGGACATTTGCTGCAAAATGTGACGTAGTCAATGGACTGTACCTATGGTGGTGTGTGTGACAGCTATGTGAATCAATAACTATAGCAAAGAATGCACTATCTGCTTTGATAGCTACACAAATTTTACCCTGTCAACCAAGGTACCTGAACAGAACAGCCGCACTGATCCAAATGTTTCTGGAGACATAGTGTTTGATTTCAACACATCAGTCACGGGCAATCAATGCTCCATTGTAGCAAATCGTAACAAGTCATGGTTAATCAGTAGGCTGATGGACCAACTTACATCTGAGGGCATTGCTTGCTGTCAAAGTCAGGCTGATGCTGACTACTTAATAAGTAGCACAGCATTGGCATTTGCTAGGAATATCGCACGACCTGCTGCACTTGTGACAAAGGATACAGATCTGCTTGTCATATTGGCTGATAGGGCCACAACAGACAACATCTACATGCAGTATACAAGAGACTTTATTTATAGCATACACAGCATCCAGCAGGCAATGCATCCACACACCAAACAACACATATTGGTAGCACACACTATCACCGGCTGTGACAGTCTCTGCCTTATATGGTATTGGCAAAAAAGGAGGCCATGACAGTCTTGGAAAGTGAGGATTGGAGGACGTTGGATGTGATTAAGACGAGCGACGCCAGCCAAGAAGAGGTAGCCAGAGCAGAGATAATACTCTTACTGAAGCTATAAAATGCCAATCCGACATGTACAACACTTGATAAGCTAAGATTTGTGCAGTATATGCAGAGGATGGGCAAAGCATCCAGCAGCATCCAACTTCAGAGCCTACCTCCCACATCCTCAGCTGCAAAGTACCACTCATATCGAGCCTGCTTAGCAGTTCAGGAATGGTTGAGCAATGCTGAGGATCTAAATCCTACTGACTGGGGTTGGGAGCTTCAAGGTGGAATGCTCAATCCCATTTTGACTGACAGGCCAGTAGCAACAGAGCATGTTCTTCTCATTGTGACGTGGAAGAAACAAATGTATGACAAGAAATGCAAATGTTGGAAAGCAGGACTCTACTGTACACCTATGTGTTCCTCGTGTATTGGCCAATCTTTTGCTAATTCATGCCGACCTCATGGAAAAGATACTGAGTCCCCATGCTATAATTGTGAACATATGTAGTTTTGATTTAAAAAAAAAAAATTTTTAGAAGTAGTTCAGTAATTGCTGCTGGCAAAAGATAGTGCTGGTTGTTGACTTTAAATGTGTTGAATTTACCATTTTGTTTTAAAAAGTACATTACCTTGATCATGTCTTGAACATAGGTCAATAAATCATTGAAATAATGGTAAAAATGGTTCTCGTATACCCCAAAACCCTTAAAAAGAGGTATTGCATGACCATCTGTGACTTCTGGTTCCAAAGCTATGATGTCAGGACTCTAAAATATCTTAATGCATAATAGCTAGCAACATACATATATAGTCTAGAGGTTAGGTCAATGTCAAACCTAGGGGCCAAAGGAAATGACGTTAGCACCTCTCCGGAATGTCTCACACAGCACAATAGCCCACAAACAGCGCCTCGTGACCATACACACACACACACACACACACACACACACACACACAGGCTTCTAGAACTTCGACGGTAGTATAGCCCACGTGATGGAAGTTCTTATATACGGAAAGAAAGTTGAGGAGAAGTCAGAAGGAGTTAGGAAACTGGAGAGAAGAGAGCGAGAAGGGGTCTAGCGATAGAGGCTGCGAGACGTTAGCTGGCGCAAACTCTCTTGTGTAATACACGCAGTGTTCATCTTGAACTTTACCTTTTGAAGACAATAAAACTGCAGTCAGACCCCAATATTCATCTTTATCTTCTCCTGTCATCGACTACAAGTGAACTGAGGTTATTTCCTCACATATTTATTCACTATTATCTACAGCTCGGCTACGACTACTATATAATCTATTAAAAGACTGATAATATAAGCGTACCATCCCATTAGTGGCCATCTTGAATTTTCGTCCCACACGGCTAGCTCATGTGGAGTGTTTAGAATGTTTGTGGATTTCGACTTAGCATGTTTCCAAGTAGCTTTTCGGAAAAAAATAAGCTTTCTCGAGTTTTTTTCCAAGTTCCCTTAGAATTTGAGCTAATGCTCCTGGCCCACAGACTTGATCGAAATCCTTTGAGATGTCCAGTGCAAAGGCAAAGCTTTCGCCGAAGTTCCGAAAGGAGGATGACCATGAGTCCGAAAGGTATGTGAGAAGATTACCAGTGGAGTGTCCCTCGCGGAACCCATACCGACGATCGGAAAGAAAGTTTTAAAAGGGAAGGTGTTTTAAATTTTTTTTGTTAAGAATAGACTCAAAAACTTTTGAAATACGGAATGTTAAAGCAACTGGGTGATAGCTGAAGGGCTAGGAATGGTTATCCTTCTTTGGTACAGGCTGAGTAAGAGCAAACTTCAAGGAAGAACGAGAGGTAACAGTGAAGCACCACTTTATCTGCCTACCAAAGAATTGAGAGAGAGAGAGAGAGAGAGAGAGCGAGAGAGAGAGAGAGAGAGAGAGAGAGAGAGAGAGAGAGAGAGAGAGAGAGACAGACAGACAGAGACAGACAGACAGACAGACAGACAGACAGACAGACGGAGACAGGGACAGAGACAGAGACAGAGAGAACTGGCAACAGAGTAGAGTTTACTTGACATGAGGATGGATGAATTGTGTGAATTTTTATTTTTCTTGACAGGAAATACAAATATAAATAAGGTCGAGCCCGTCACACGCCTACCTCCGATGTGTGACCCTAACATGACAATGGGGGTTTGGATCCCCCAGATGCTGACCTTGCCCCTCCCCCGATGGATAACTGAAATGACATCTCTGGATAGAATGAAACGGTGGAATATGCACTTACACGAGTATTGGATATGCTTTAATAAATGTTAGAGAAATCAGGTAATAGACCTGTAAATATCCGAATATGATAGACTACGAAAATTTTATAAACTACAAGTAAGGGAATCACAGAACATCGGAAGTGAGCAAATATATAAAAATAAGCATAAACAAGAGCAAGTAAATATCAAAACAGTTAATGAAATAAACAACGTAAATGAAAGCAAAGTCCATAGTACACAACAGAAACCTCAGAAAACAACAAAGGAACAGGACGACGTTGCAAAGTAACAGGGAGTGAATTTGAAGAAAAAAAAACAGGAAAAAAACATAACAGAGCCAATCCACTCCTATAACATAAACAGAGCGGGGAGAGGAGTGCTGCTGGCAGTAACATACCCACATGAATTTTAACTGACCTCAAAGGAGGCAAGGGGTCGGGTGTGAACTGAATACCATATTTCATCGTAAAAATTATCAAATGTGTGTCACATTCTGTAACTGGTAAACATAACACGAAAAAATGAAAACATATTTAGGGAGTAAAACACTCCTACCTTCCTTACGACTTATACCTTCAGAGAACATATGCTATCGTCTTTGTGGAGTTCTCTTTTTTTCGATTGTTGTCATTTTACGTGATCCAGTAGCATCCTGTACGCCAAAAAAAGGAAAAAAAAATGATGGTACCAAAACTTGTTCAGTGTCTCACTTTAAACAATCAACTGCGGTCCGAACTGTGGTTTGCCAGGATATCTTAAGCAGGATTATTAGAATGATGGGATAGGAGGCCTTAATGACGTCAGAAAGTGTCTACAGACCAGTAATTGCTAACTGGGTAAAATTTATCTGAGCAATTGCTTCCGTTAGAAGTGATATTAACTTCATATGCATTTTATTGTTCCACACACCTGGCAACACCACCCAATTTAAATTAAGAAGAAAACGTCAGGTACAAACTACGTAAGTGATACTGACCATATCCTCTAACAATGGCAAAGACTATTACATCCGTGTCTAGGCTACCTCGATAACATTTTTTCCCTTAATCAACTGATCCACTATGATTACATTTTACCCTGCATTAAGGTCAGTTATGACTTACAGACACTCCCAGCATCTACCCCTTACAGTATGTATCTACATCAGTGAATGAGCAGAAACGATCTACGCAACTCGTATGTTACGAATGTTGGTCAGTATGTCGTGCAATAAATTAACTAAACTTCAGAAATATATAGACAGACAGATAGATAAATGAATATATATATATATATATATATATATATATATATATATATATATATATATATATATATATATATATATATATATATATATATCACTGATTGCATTGCGCAGTTGACCCTTGTGCGGTGTGGTGCGGTGAGGATCTGTCCGTTCTCCCCTTGGGGCTAAGATGCGAATGAATGTGTTTGAATGGATGAGTAAATGGGGAGTGTGTCGTCCTGTCTCGGCTACCTCCCTTTCCTTGGGGGAAGCAGCCTAGGTATATATATATATATATATATATATATATATATATATATATATATATATATATATATATATATATATATATATATATATATATATATATATATATATATATATCCATCCATCATCCATCATCCAATCCTACGTTGCCCCATGAGGAGCGTAGAAGCCTGGGGCTAGGCAGTTGGTCCTGACATTTAAGATGAGAGTGACCAGCCTCACTCATCCCTGAGTGGCATTACATGAGCAATAAACCCCCAATCACCCCTTGGATATAAACCTTCACCGGTTCAATCCGACTGGAGCACAGTAATTACCCACTAAACCACAAGGCGCCAAAATTTGGTTATATGGTTACCACCCAGCGTAGTAAATGGTTTCTTGGTCTACAGGAAACCATTTGGCTTGCCACTCAGTGTAGAGTCACCCACAGGCAGAAGGGAGAGGAAAGAATGAAGGAATGAAAGACAGTAGAGGGAGTGTAGAATCCCAGAGGATTGGAAGTCAGGTATAATTATTCCCTTGTACAAAGGAAAAGAGGAAAAAGAAGTGTGTGGTAATCATAGGGGCATTTGTCTTAGTATAATAGGAAAAGTGTATGGTAGGATACTTATTGACAGAGTTAGAGAAAGAACAGAGAAATTAGTTGGAGAAGAACAGGGAGGCTTTAGGAGGGGAAGAGGTTGTGTAGATCAGATATTCATTCTTAGATCTTTAGTGGAAAAGTTTCTACAGAAAGGAAAGAAGTTGTATGCGGCTTTCATGGATTTGGAGAAAGCATATGACAGGGTGGATAGACAAGGATTGTGGAAAGTGTTAAGAATATATGGAGTATATGGGAAGTTGTTGAATGCTGTGAAGAGTATGTACGATGGTGCAAAGGCTGCAGTGCGTGTGGATGGTGAACTTAGTGAATTTTTCTCTTTGAAGGTTGGGTTGAAACAGGGATGTGTCATGTCTCCATGGTTGTTCAATCTGTACATGGATGGGGCAATAAAAGAGGTACAAGGTGGGGTAGTGGATGTTGGAGTGGCCCTGGTGAGAGAGGATAGTGTTTGGAAACTCCCTGTACTGTTGTTTGCAGATGATACTGTGTTGTTGAGTGAAGACGAAGGGGAGCTGCAAGGCTTGGTGGATGAGTTTGGGAGAGTGTGTAAGAAACGGAATCTAAAGGTGAATGTAGCGAAGAGTAAAGTGATGGTCTTTGAGAGAGGTGAAGTCAGTGAATGGACAGCGAGGTTGGATGGTGAGGAATTGGAAAATGTGAGTACGTTTAAGTACTTGGGTAGTGTGATGAGTAAGGATGGAGGTTTGGAGGTTGAAGTGCTTGAAAGGGTACAGCAGGGAAGAAAGGTTGCTGGTTCTTTGAAAGCAGTGATAAGAAACAGGGAAGTGAGCATGGAAGTGAAAAAGTTACTACATGACAGTATTGTGATACCAACTCTAACGTACGGAAGTGAAGCTTGGACGTTGTTGGAAGGACATAGGTCAAGAGTGAGAGCAGCGGAAATGAGTTATTTAAGAGGAGCCTGTGGAGTCACATGGAGAGACAGGCTGACGAATGAGGATATAAAGGAACGTTGTGGTGTGGATGTGGATGTGATAGGAAGCGTTATGAGGAACACACTGAGGTGGTTTGGCCATGTGGAGAGGATGGAGGGTGAAAGACTGACGAAGAGAGTGTATGTGAGTGAGGTGGAGGGGGGAAGAGGGAGGGGGAGGGCGAGGATGAGATGGAGGGATGGGGTGGAGAGGTATATGAGAGAGGGGGGTGAGTTGGGAGGGGGTGTGAGTTGGGAGCAGGGCAGTGAAATGGCGGGGGACAGGGCGACTTGGAGGCGATTTGTTTGTGGCCACCCCAAACGGGATTGAGGCGTATGGCAATATATATATATATATATATATATATATATATATATATATATATATATATATATATATATATATATATATATATATATATATATATGTGTGTGTGTGTGTGTGTGTGTGTGTGTGTGTGTGTGTGTGTGTGTGTGCAATGAAATCACTTAATAACACGTGATTCACAGATATGCTGATATTCACAAGGAAAAGGAAACACGATATATCCCCAGCGCTTTCGTGTATTCACATCTTTAGGGGAAAGGAAAGTGAAAGAGTTGGAGTAGAGTACAGCTGTCATTTTTATACAGAAAGAGGCAGGGGAAAGTCCCAAAGGAGCTTACTAAGTCTCTGACAAATACTTGTGTTCTTAACTTACATCCCTATTTCTAGTTAAATAATTACAGTGTTAAAATAAGTATTACTGCATACATAAAACATAATCCTTTATATATAAACTTAGGGAATGCCAGTGAATTATATAGCGTACGGTATGCGTAACTGAGGAGTGTCGTTGCATTAAGTTCTTAAAGGATCATTAGGGTGTGGGGAGGGGATTAACAAGCATGTGCCATAGTAACCTACCCAGATTTCTCTCTCTCTCTCTCTCTCTCTCTCTCTCTCTCTCTCTCTCTCTCTCTCTCTCTCTCTCTCTCTCTCTCTCTCTCTCATAATAATGCGAATTAATCAATGAGAGAGTCATGTTTAATGGACAACTGCATATATAAACAATGTCATTAAACATATGCATATGTACTGTATTATAGGTACAGAAACACTGATTCATGTAAAAAAAAAAAATACTTATATTATTACTCAGTCGTATACTGTATAAGTATATGAACCCAGCTACAAACGAACTTAACATAAGCACAGGTGTACTCCAACTCCTTCACTTTGTTCTCCCCTGAAGATGAGAATACTCGAAAGCGCTCGGGATATATCGTGTTTCCTTTTCCTTGTGGATATTAGCAAATATATATATATATATATATATATATATATATATATATATATATATATATATATATATATATATATATATATATATATATATATATAAGTGGAGTCTCTTTTATCCGAAATTCTTTTAACCGTAATATGCCATTAACCGTAAGTTTTACTAAAACGTTCTCGTTTCGATTAACCGCAAAAATCTGAAATCTATCCGAAAATTCCAACACCGTAGGCTTGTTTCGCGCCACTAGCTTTAGTTTACGGTTGCATATATACAGTATATCCCCTGCTGTCGAGTTGCCCACTCCCTCACTTGCATCCACCACCTCGGAAGATTTTGATGATGTGGGAGATCTTGTGGATGATGTGGAAATGACTGAATAAGGAAACAAAATATGAAAAAAAAATATATATATATAGGTTTAAGGCTTTATTTGTTCGAATTGCTTCCACTGAATTACGAAACTGTTTTTGGTGAAAGTTTAAGTTTATTTTAGTGAAGGTTTATTAAAGTTGACAGTTTCTATTACAGTTACAAAAGTGCAGTTACATACGTAGGTACTACAGTGAATGGTGTATTGGTGATGACTGAGTGGCTTTTGGGGTGCTGGTGGTGGTGGTGGGCTAGACGTCACCAGAAATGGGTGATGGGTGAGCACAACACTGTTACCTTGCGTACTACATATTATTACTTTATCTTTTATCCGAAAAAATCGATTAAACGAAATTTTGAAAGTCCCATGATTTTCGGATAAAAGAAACTGCACTGTATATATTTGAAAGTCCCATGATTTTCGGATAAAAGAAACTGCACTGTATATATATATATATATATATATATATATATATATATATATATATATATATATATATATATATATATATATATATATATATATATATATATACAGTATATCATAATCAGCCGTTTGAGTATCCACTGCAGGACCGGCCTATCCTTATCTCATTCTAGTAGTTCAGTTACTCTTCTAGGAGCTGCCTAGCATGGGCCAACCGGCCTACTGCAGTTATCCTCTCTTCTTATGTTCTTATGTTCTTATGACAGAAGTCGGAACGATACAGCCAATGTATCTCCACCAAGTGGCTTAGGCTGTCTGGTAGAGATTGTATGTAGGGTGAGAAGTGCTCGTAAGTATAATTGTACTAGCTTTGGATGTGTTTGTAGTCTGTGAACCAAGTGTAATAGGCCCGCGCAAGCCGACTGGATCCAAGCATACTTTACAGTAAGCGACACTGGTTCAACTACAGCACCCCTTGTGTCCGCCAATGCAATACGTGGCCGGGAGAACACTCCCAAAGTATATATATATATATATATATATATATATATATATATATATATATATATATATATATATATATATATATATATATATGTGTGTATATATATATATATATATATATATATATATATATATATATATATATATATATATATATATATATAATGTACCGTCTATTATACTGTAGAAAATATTCTGTTACATTAGAAGGGGGTATTAACGGTGATAAGAGGAAACATCATTACTTAAGCAATTTTATTTTAACCGATAAACTGCCAGTCCGTACTAAATTACAGTATCCTGATCCTTTTTAGGCTTCAGGTAAACATATTTATCAAATGGCTAAGACAAGTGCAGAATATGATTGGGTCAACATCTTTAATACGTTCTTGCTTGCGAATGTGGGCAAAAAAGACGGCAGGTCTTAAGTGAGAGTCTAGGCGGAGATGTGGGCGTGGAGATGAAAGGTCACGTTCATCAAAAGAAAACTAAATCGTCGAGGGACAGATCATAGGCGCCGTTAAGCGGAATTACAACTATATTATCCTCATTATCTTCAGTTTTATCGCCAATTTATCATCCTAAAACGCCCCATTTCCATCGCCAATTTTTCCTATCGACGTCAGTGGCCTCATCTCTCCAGGGAACGGCCATAACACGGCCATTATCTTCATCCTGTTTACAAAAAACACCACCTTCATCATCTTTCTCCATTTTTCTTACCTTCCTTCGCCCACACTATTACCCTTAGTCACACCTCATCACACTCGTTATCTCAACCTTTTCCCTCAACATCGTCTTCACATGTCACCCTCTCTCTCATCATCATTTTCTCCCTCACAATCGCTTCCTAGCTATCATTGTCGTCCTCATTACCTTCCTTATACTTGCTATATCTTACTCTCACTATCACCCCCTGACTATCAATCACACTCGTTAACTTTCTTATTCACACTAGACCTTACTCTATCACCTCACTCCCACAGTGACTTCCACCTTCACCCTATCAACCATGTCAGTAATCAGCCACCCCCATTCTCACTATGAATTAACATTGTCATCATCGATTTCATTTTCACTCTTATTGTCACCACCCCCACAATAACCCTCACTTTCATTATTCTTTCACTTTCGTTCCTAAATAGTTGCTGTCATCCTCACTATCAGTCTCACTCTGTCACATTCACTCATTATCGCCCCTCTAAAATTGCCTCCATGCTTACCTTTTCTCCCCTATTACTCTCACCCCACTCCATTATCCCCTTTACTATCATCATCAGTCATTCATCCTCACCTTCATTTACTCCTTCATTCACCATCACCCTCTCCAACTTACTATACCTTCACTCTCATCCGCAGCCTTAATATTTTCTCTTTATCACTGCACCTCACCATTAAGTTCAACGCCCCTTCACCAGCACCATCACCCCTACCTCAGCCACTACCATTATCACCAGCACTGTTAAAACCATCGTCATCATTATCATCATTCTTATCACCACCATTCTTATCATGACCAGCACCACCACCGTCATTATCACCACCATCATTATCACCATCATCACCACCAATATCATTATCACCACTATCACCACCAACATCATTATCACCACCATCACCATCTTCACTACCACCATCATTATCACCATCAGCACCATCAGCACCACCACCATCAGCACCACCATCACTACCACCATCATTATCACCATCACCAACACCATCTTCATTATTATCACCACCAGTGCCACCAACATCACTATCATTCTCACCACCAGCACCACCATCATTACCACCACCATTCTCACCACCAACACCACCGTCACTACCCCTATCATAAACACCATGCAGGCCTCATCATAACGACCGTCACTTTCTAAGCTGATAATCAAGGTGTAATTTCCTCGCCCCGACCCCTTCCCTGGCCTTTAATATATTGGCTATTGCTCCCTCGACCCTCCTCCCGCCTCTCTCAGTGCATCCCTCCCCTCCCTGCTCCCTGCTGACTTATGTGACTCCCTCCTCCTCCCTCTCACCCCCTAATTCCTTCCTCCCTAAATCCTTCCTCCCTAATTCCTTCATTGCTTGCTTTCTCTTCTTCCTTCCTGGCTTTCTTCCATCGTAATGTCTTCCTTACTTAATCCCTCGGCCTTCTTCTCTCCACCCTACTGCTTTCTTCCACCACTGATTCCCTGTTGACTTTTGTGGTTCCTTCTTCCTTCTTTCTGCGTACTTCCTTCCTCACTTTTTTCCTCCTTCCCCTTCCTCCATAATTCTTTTCCTTTACGATCTCAATATTCCTTCTTCATCCTCCCTATTTCTTGCCCTACCTGCTTCCTAGACCCTCCTCTTTCCTCCCCTAAGTTTCTTCTTCCCCACTCCACCTCCCTCGTGGATCATCTAGCTCCGTCCTTTTTCCCTTCTCTTTTTTGTTGCTTCCTTATGCGCTTTCTCCATTCCTTCTCCTTTCCTAATTTCGTCAGTGTTCTTTCGCCTTTCCCCTCCTTCGTAACTCCACCCTTCGGAGTATGTGGTCTCTTTCGTCCTCCTTCCTCTTTTATTCCTTCCAACTTGCTCATTCTGCCTTTCTCTCCCCTCCTTCCGCAAGCTGCTCCCTCCCTTCCCCACCTCCGTCTTCCTCCTCTTTCCTTCATATTTCATTCCATGCTTGTTCTGCGACTCTTCCTTCCTCCCTCTTTTCTTCCTTGTTTAGTCTCTACTTTTTCCTATCTCCAGTCCCAAATGCTCCTTCTTCCTCCTGATTTCTTTCACATAATTGTTCCTTTCTCCTCCTCCTCCAGTTCATCATCATCATCATCATCATCATCATCATCGGTGTCGTCATCGTCCTTTCTTATAAATCATTCCCTGTTTGGTCGTCATCGTCATTTCTTATAAATCATTCCTTATTTGGCAACTCTCTTTGCATTTCTTATTAATTCCTCTGCCCGCTTGCACACTTCTCCTTTCTTCTTAATTCTTATGTGTCTTGCTTCCCTTCCTCCCCCGCTCCTCTCTCCCAGGCTCGCTTATGAATTGTTCTCTCATCAATCATCTTTAACGACACTATGATGACTTCTCTCTTATATTATCCTTTCTACTTCCAGAATCTGACATATCATCTCTGGAGAGAATTTTCAGATTGAAGGGATTGAGAAGAACAATAAGAACCTAGTGCCAAAATCCAGCACAAAGACTGATCATCGGCTACAAGTTGTGTACGCTGGGCGGGCCGGGAGCACAGACGCGGCGTGGTGAAAGAAACGTGTCAATGGAAAAAGTATATCATATTGCAGATGGGGATACTGAAGTGGGGAACGGAATAAGAGGTCGGAAAGAAGACCAATAGAGGTAAGGAAGGACATGATATCATGGAAGGAAAAATACGGTGATTCTCGGAGGAAATCTGCAAGTGGGGGGGGGGAGGGACGTCGAAGGTGAGACAAGAAAGGAAAAGAAATACGTCTCGGTAGAGCGTAAAGAGGACAGTCAAGGAAAATATGGCGTACGGAGAGGATGGTATTGCAATGAGTCCAGAGGGGAGAGCAGTCACCAGACATCAAATATGAGTATGTCTAGTATGACCAATCCTACGACGAGCTAAAGCAGTCTCCCACCTTCTATTACAGTGGCATGAGGTCAACCAGGGAGAAATAAAGGATTTAGCAACACGGAGTTTATTTTTAGTGATAAAGTCCCAACAAGACTGCCAGCGATGTTGAAGGAAAGAAGATTGGACTGGAAGAAAATCAGAGACTGGAGTGAGGAAGGAAGGAGAGGCATCTCTGGCAACAGTCGTGCGAGCCACCTGATCAGCACGTTCATTGCCCGCGATGCTCACATGTCCTGGGACCCAACAGAACTGGACTGTTTTACGACAAGAAGAGATACGGAACAACCATTCTATGATACGAAGGACTAAAGGGTGGGAAGCAGAAGGTGACTGAAGAAGGGACAGAGCACTATATGAATCAAAGAATATCACAAATGAGGGAAAGGAGACACGACAAATATACCACAGTGCAAACAAGAGGGCATATAACTGCTGTTAGAACACTCGAATAAACAGGAAAGATAAAATGGTAAAAAGTGTCACGAAAAAGAACCACAAACCCATCACCTGCAGGGGTTTTTGAACCATCAGTGTATACACAGTATAGTGACTGCAGAGAAATGGTGGGAGAGATGGTCGGAGAACTGGGAACGAAGTCATGAATGAAGAAGAATTGGACTTTGAATAAGAGAAAATGAAAGGACAAACGTGGGGTCGTGGAAGTAGACACGGGGGATTTTTCCCCCGTGGGTACTTCCACGACATGCGGAAAAAAAAAATTACTAACGGTAAGGGAGGAGTGCGAGTTCGAACTGCAAAAGGTGGCTTGATCCTACAGTAGGATGTGAGGAAAAAGTGTCTAAGTCAGGACTGGGAGGAAGTAGAGAAAGGCTATTAGGAAAACAATACAACTTAGCATAGGTACGAAGAGAAAGTAAAGCACGACGGCGCAAAAGTAAAGAAATTCCAGATTCAGCATAGAGACTCTCAACTGGGAAAGATTTAAAAGGACCAAGAGCTAGACGCAAATTGTGATGATGCACAGAATCAAGTTGTTGGAGGACGATGTCTGAAGCAGAAGAATAAACTTGGCAACCATAATCAAGTTTTGTGAGAACGAGAACACCATGGAGACAAAGAGTAGTTCGATCAACACCCCACGACACATGCGACAAAATTTGTAAGAGACGGAGGCATTGCAAGGCTGAAATTTTCAAGGAGACAATATGGTCCTTCCAAATAAGACAAGAGTCGGAAAGAAGGCCAGGAAAGGAAGCAGAGGTTTTGTATGGGAAAGGAGAGCCATAAAGAAAAAAAGGAGATTGAGGAATAAGAATGAGGGCGAGTAAAAGTAATAGCATGAGACTTACGAGAAGAGAACCGGAAACCATGTGAAGTAGCCCAGTCTGAGGCAGCGGAAACCACACACTGAATAAGAGCACCTTTGGCAGAGGTGTCAGAGTTTGAGGCATATATTGCAAAGTCATCTACATATAAAGAAGGGCAAACTTCAACTGGGAGACAAGAAACAATCCCATTAACAGCCAATAATAATAGAGTAGTGTTAAACGCACTGCCTTGAAGAACACCTTCATGTTGTGGTAATGGATCCAAATAAGTATGCTGAACACAGACTCTAAAAAAACGAGCTGATAGAAAATTCTTTAACCCGTCACGTCCCAAGGTTTTCCGCACCTCTGACATCCCCCAGTCCCAAGGTATTTTTGAAAAAAAAATTTTTGGCTAAAACCTTCGCTTTTGGTGAGAAACATCGAAAATTCATAGAGAAATCGCTCACCTGAGGTTTAAAATACCCAATCCAGGTAGGAGTTCCTCCTTACCTGACTGGGTTTTCTAACATGCTGGCACCAAAGAAAACGAGTTCTATGGGAGGGTAACTATTTTATCCACTCATAAACGGTATTTATTTATTTACTTGGTACGAATGTATATGTAGTATGAGAGTATATTGGTTTTCAAGCAGTAATAAAGGCATTATAAGCATTGTTTCACTCACTAACTAATCACCATACCTGACCTTTTTTTGCCACATTACCTGATCATCATTTCTGGCTGTTTCTTCTTCTAATGCTATGTAAACATTGTCCTCCACATTGTCATCGATTGGGGAATCACTCTGGCCCTGAATATCTATACTAGCCAGGTCACTGGTAACAGGTCCATTGCCGAGACAATGGCGTGAGGGGGGGAGGGGGGAGGTTATGCGGTGTAAGGCATTGTCCCTGCTTGGCATCTTGTAGAGGAATAGAGGAAGGTGTACCGTGTATACATACGAAAAATCACGCACGAAAATTGAAAATTGTGCAAATTAGGGACCTTGCAATTGCACGACGTACTGGTACGTCGCCGGGACTGGCAAATGCAAATCGTTGCAACGTACCCATACGTTGACGGGACGGGGAGGGTTAAGACAACACCAACGTTACCATCAATACTGCAAGAACAAACTGTGCGTAAAATATGGCAGTGCCAGGCTGTATCATAAGCTTTCTCAAAATCAAAGAACACTGCAGCAACAGATTGGTGAGTGGCAAAGCCTGAGCGGATATAAGCCTCTAGATTTAGGAGAGGAGTTAAGGTACTGCAAGCTTTTCGAAAACCAAACAGTGAAGATGACAAAAGCTTCTTTGATTCTAGAAGCCACACCAGAACAACTTGCATAGACATCTAGTAAAAGCAATGGGGAGATGATCTTGAGGAGCATGGCCTAGCTATCCCAGCTTAAGAAATGAGAGAATGACGGCAGTAAGAAAAGAGGGAGGAAAAACACCCTCTGTCCAGATCCGATTATAAATAGCTAATAATAAGGCCAGGGCCTGGGGGAAAAGGTGATGGAGCATATTCAAGTGTATGCCATCAGGACCCTCGCAAGTCTTCTTACAAAGACGAAGGGCGGAGGACAATTCATGGAGTGTGAAAGGCGCATTATACGATTGACTAGACAACAGCCGGAAGACAACAGGTGTACATTCAGAAGTAGCTTTAAGGCAGGGATTTCAGGTGAGAGATGAGAGCCGCCACAAACATTACTAAAATGAAGACCCAAGCCAGTAGCAACTAGATGAGATCTACAACTGACTCCCTATACAAATGGAGGACTGGGGAAGGCATGGGAAGATCCTTACCGACTATTTTGCGTCTACGTTTCTGGACGGAAGCAATGGGTGTATTGGCAGTAATAGTGGAAACGTATTATCTCTAGCTACAGCGTTCAGCCCGTTTAACAGTCTTACGAAGAGATGTGCAGGCCTTTTTTAAACAATAGAAACGCACTCTGTTCATCCAGGGTGTTGTGTTTACGTAGGCAACTTTTCCAATGTGCGCATTTAACAAGGGGTGCCACAGTGCAATCAGAATCCCACCAAGGCACACATTTAGAAGTAAAAGGACAGGATACCTAGGAATCGCAGTCAAAGCTGCAATGAGAACTAAAACATTAAAAATGGTGAGTATATCTAAAACAGCAGAAAAGGAAGAAGGGGCTGTAGAAGGAACTGTCAAAGAAGTAAAAGACAGCCAGTCAGCCTTCGGGAAGCACCAACAAGGAGGTCTGAGTATAGGACAATATGAAGTAAGAGTAACATTGATAGGAAAGTGATCACTATATACAGCATCAGAAAGAAGAAGACCTATGAAAATCTAAAAAAAGAGAAGGGGAACAGAAGGAGAGATCCAGACAGGAGAAAATACGAGTTCTAGCATCAAAATGTGTCTAAGCTCCTGTATTCAATAAAGATAAATCATTACTAAAAACAAAAGATTCAAGGTGGCGGCAACGAGAATTAGTAACAGCATCGCCCCATAAAGCATGGTGACAGTTAAAATCTCCTAACAGTAAAATTGGGGTGGGTAACTGGGACAAAAAGAGATAAGGCAGGAAAATCAATAGGCTGATAGGGAGAGAAATAAGTGGAAACCACTGTAATCCAACGGCCGAGAATGACACTAATAAAATGACAGGGAACCATGGTGTGAAGGGATAGACTTTCAAGAGGAACTGTGTGGTGGGCTAAGATAGCAGAAACAGGATGAGAAGCAGAAAACAAAAAACAATAATCAGGTATAGGTACTGGAGGGGAAGACAAACTGGGTTCTTGTAAACACACTAAGGAAGGATGGTGAACCGAAGCAAGATAACGAGGATCATTACGACGGGCTGTAAAACTTCGAAGGCTCCACTGTAAAACAGACATACTAAACTTTACAGGAATGAGAGACAACAGAGGTAGAGGAGACAAGTCACTCGAGTAAAAGTGGTATGGGAAGAGAATCCTAAGTCATGGGCACGTTGAAGGGCTGTCCGGAGGGAAAGACCTTCTTTTCAGAGAATCCTGGAGTCTTCAGTTTCATAGATGTAGACCTCACATTTCCGAGACAAGGCAGCATGAAGGCCTTGGCAGTTTGGGCAGACTTGTGTCCCAGCTACTCAGGCTGAGGAGTGGCTGTGTTGAGCGCAGGCAGGGCAGACTGCCTGTGACCTACAGTATTTAGCTGGATGACCAAATCGCCAAAAGGAAGAACATTGTCGAGGACGAGGCGTGTGTTCTTTGACCTGAAGTAACGTACCACCATCAATAACAGAGGTGGGAAGGTCTCGACCCTTGAAGATGATCTTCACTATGTTGGCTGAATATCTGCGACATCCCTGAGTGGGAAGCATGTAGCGCTGAACAGAAAGTATAGCATGGTGCTGAGCAGACAAGACTGCTTAGATTTCAGCAAAACATTCAGAAAAACTGCTGTCAGCTATGGATATGTAGGATGGGATCAGAACAGTTCCCGTGGTAGAGTTTAGGTGAACACCTGGAACTGCAGTGACAGGGTGACCAGAGGGATCAGTAAGTGATGATACCTTCTCAGCTTCCACAGCAGTTTGAACAGTCAGGAGTAGGTCACCATTAGGCGCGCAGAGAATGTGACATCGGAACTTATTTGCCGAAATAGAGAGAGATGGAGGGTGAGATCGTTAGTCGTTGGTTGGATGTTGAAATATTTCGACTATGTCAGGGGCCCAAAAATCGAAGATATTGAGGGGGGATTCGGAAAGAGAGGAGGAGGGAGGAGAGGGGGGAGAAGTAGAAATAGAAGGGTAAGAAGAGGAGGAAAGGGACAGAACAGTCGGGGAGGGGGGATCCGCCTGACCGGAAGAAGGTTTTGAAGGAGCATCTCCCAATGCTCCTTGAGTTAAGTGTGTAATTTCATTGTTGGCCATGGTGAGCTGGATTGTACAAAGTGGGAAATAAACTGGTCCACTCCTGAGAGTCCGGAAAAGGAGTAAGGGCAAAACAATGAAACAAGGACTACAATACCCATGGTTCCCTCAGACCGTTCAGGACTGACAAAAAAAATAAGAAAAAAGAAAGAGAGAGAGAGAGACAGACAGCCTTGCATCCCATCGACACAGCTCTCACACCTTAGGATGGAAGAAAATAAGAGAGAAGAAGGAAGAGAAGAAAAAGGACCATGCAAAATTGGAGGGGTTAAATAACTCAACACCCTCAATTTCCATCCTCTTTTCTCAGTGTCCATCACAGCAGTTGCTACAACAATGACGAAGTGAAGCTATGACACGCCTTATTTCTGACTTGGGTATCATTTCTGACGGGTTAAAACAAAAAATAATAATAATGCATCAGAAACTAAGTTCTTCCATATCTTGATCCATCAAAATCGTTCAAAGGAACATCCCTTGGCATTCAGCAACACAAGGTTCAGTCTTTCATCATCTCTTAATATCCTTGGGGTTTCTTTTTCATGGGACTTATCACATAAAGATCATATTAACCCCTCTTGCAAAATCCTCATCCATGAGATTAGGTGTTAATCCGACTCCGTTCTTTCTTTATCTCTGCAAAGTTGTTGCCTTTATACAAGAGTTTTATTCGTCTCTATGTGTGGAGCACAGTTCGTATGTCTGTAGGAGCTTCTCACATACAACTCTTCTAAACAGTTTGGAGTCAGCTTTTCGCCTCATCAACTCACCTCCTTTCCCTGACTCCCTTCAATCTTTCTCTCTTCGCGGCAGTGTTGGATCTTCACTGTTTCATTGGCTACTATTCTTTTGAACTGCGTGCATCCCTCCTCCATTTCGGAGGGCACGTAGCACCAGTCTGGCAGTACACTGTCACCCATTTCCTGCGATATCACTATCAGAAAAGTTAATTGATACTCTCAGTCATTCAAATATGTAACAAGAGCAAATAGATGGAGCAGGTGCAGGTGCCAAAACAAACTCAGTATGGGGGGTTTCTTGATTTACCGAGTTGAATGATGCAGGTTTGTGTGTCGTATGAGGTCTTTTCTGCTACTGCCTGAGAGTGACAGCAGCTCAGAATAACTCAGAGGCAGTCAGATTTTTCTGTGCTTGAAAATATTCTGATCTAGCCACAACAGAACTCATTATCACCACCAACATCATACACCTTGCTCTACATTAAGTAATATACATTACAAGTCTCCCCCTCGTAGACAATATGTCTCCCGACATGAGATGGCAAGAAGAGATGATGAAAGATCGATTAGCTCACTTGAACAACACTAATAATACAAGAGGATAATCATAACGATAAAATAACAAAGTAATATGAATAGTAGGTGGTCACTATGCTAATAGTAAGAGTATAATAAGTCAACATTAAAGTATTTAAGTTCAAAGGAAAAGGTAAACGCATGGGATAGTAAGGGGAGTCCACGTGGAATTCACTGTTAGGGAATAAAAGGAATGGAACACATGTGCATATAGAAAAAGAAAGATAATTAAATCAGTTAATAATATGTTGGACTAGGAGCAAAACAACTATCAGTTGTGTGATAATGAACATTAGTGAGTATAAAAAGGTAAATATAAGGTAATAATGTGGTTAATAAAATTATTGATACATTACAGTGATAACTAATAAAACTACAGCATTACATATGACCTTCAGTGTCTTCGCGAAGAGCTAAGGCTTCATTATAACTTGAGAGCAAGACACACAAAATGTTAAGAACAGGATAAGACTTTTCCAGCTTTTCAGATGATGTAAACAAAACTTTCTAGACTTTCCAGGAATGTCCAACACACCATTTAAGTGACTGCAGGTGAATGTCCACAGAAAGGAACAACTTGAGAAGTTTCACAACTGTGAGTGCGTGTTGAAACTGTTCAAGTTGTTCTTTTTCTTATTTATTTTATTTATTTTGTTGATTTATTTATATATAATACTTACATTTATTTATATATATAAATTTATTTATTTATTAGTTCTTTCATTTCAGTGATTCTCAACGTTGGAGGAACCCCTGAGACAATTTTTCATATCCTAGGGAACCCCTACCTACAGTATATTTAGATAGATAGATAGAAAGGTAGATATAGACAGATGGATAGATGGACACACACACACACACACACACACACACACACACACACACACACACATATATATATATATATATATATATATATATATATATATATATATATATATATATATATATATATATATATATATATATATATATATATTATCTCGTAAGCCGTTTGTGTGTCCACTGCAGGACCGGCCTATCCCGACCGAAGTGGGGACGATGCAGCCAATGTATCTCCACCAAGTGGCTTAGGCTGTCTGGCGGAGATTGTATGTAGGGTGAGAAATGCTTGTAAGTGTAATTGTAGTGTTGGAGTGGCTTTGGATGTGTGTGTAGTCTGTGAACCAAGTGTAATCGGCCCGCGCAAGCCGACTGGGTGCAAGCATACTTTACAGTATGCGACACTGGTTCAACCACAGCACCCCTTGTGTTTGCCAATGCGGTATGTGGCCAGGAGAACGCATCCAAAGTTTATTACCCTGGCGGGGCGCGAACCCTCGCTCTCCAGTATACCAAAACGCACACTTTACCACTGTACCACAGAGCCTCCATATATATATATATATATATATATATATATATATATATATATATATATATATATAGAGAGAGAGAGTGAGAGAGAGAGAGAGAGAGAGAGAGATTATTAAATAGATAGATAGATGTGTGTGTGTGTGTGTGTGTGTGTGTGCGCACTAAAAAAAATACTGAAAAAATACAGTTCATACTTTTATCAACACTATATTTCATTTTACTTTATTTCTTTATTTTTATATTATTTATTTATTTCATGATTTCTTGTGGAACTCCTGATAATGGTCTGCGGAACCCTTGTTGGGAATCACTAATTTTACTTATATATCTATATATATATATATATATATATATATATATATATATATATATATATATTGTTACATAGCCTATGATTTCATCATCCTTTGTGTAATTTTAACGCACAGTATGCTGCATGTTTGATCACGAGCGTGTTCTGCCTCAGTCCCCCCTTCTACCGTTATAGTAGAGTAAGTCGTCCTTTCTGTTGTTCAGAGCAGGATTGTCAACTCTTTGTCTCCATGGCTTCATTTGCGCGTCCTTCTTACAAGTTGTATCAAGCTCTGCTGGCCCCTATATAATGAGCTCAGTCTCTGCATTATTGCCACTTAGATCTGCTCCTCATTTTGCTCACATCTCTGTCCTTCCCTGTACAGTTATTATTATTATGAGTGCTCAGGAAGTCTCCAACCATCTAGCAGCTGTGTGTAATTTGAGTATAACTGTTGTTGCATTTTGTTCTTGTACTGTATAGCATAAGTTGTTAATTTGTAGGCCTAGTGAGGTTTTTGTAATTCATGTAAGGTTCTTATTGTTAGCCATTGTTTATAATATTTCGTATCTGTAATAATATATCTTGCATTCACTGAGTACTATCTGGTATTTTCATTTTATCAGGGCTGTCGTAGATAAATTTACTCTTGCTAATTTCGTGTTAATAGAGGCTATTGCAGTTAACCATATATTTAACCTGTTTTTTGCCATTACATTATCCTTATGAGTCCTGAATGTTTTGTTGTTAGTTTGAGCATTAAACTTTAACTTGTAATTTTACCTAACTCTTTTGTTTTGAACCTTGAACTTTACGGGCCAGTAGTGATTTTTAGTATTCTCACTTAAAGTGTACATTATCTTTGTCTGTTCCGTAACATAAATTTGGCGACCTCATATCAGGATATTCAGGATATTATCATAAGGATATTGCTTGATATTTTGTGACTGTGATTTATTCATGATGTCTGCTATTACTACACTTGATGAAGCCAAAGATTTTTTGTCAAATGTGCAAACAGTGTGTGATGAAGAAAACAGAACAAAGAATGAACTTAAGCTTGTTGCTCAACAATTGCGAATTGCAGTTCACTCTCATCATTCTAAAGATCAAATTGTTGGCATGATTAATAAAAGCTTGTTTAATGTAACTCCTCCAAATGAGCAAACGCAGATTGAATTAGCTAAGTTACAGCTAGCCCTGCAGGAGGCTCGTGTGAAGGAAGCTGAATTTCAGGCAAATGCTAAGCAGGCGGAGTCTGAGGCTCGTATTCAGGAGGCTGAATTTCAGGCAAATGCTAAGGAGGCGGAGTCTCAGGCTCGTATTCAGGAGGCACAGATACAGGCACAAATTGAACTTGCCAGGATTCAGGCAGACCATGAGTATCTCATGAAACAAGGTGGAACTGGATCATCTAGCTCTGATGATTTTGATGTGGCTAAAAATGTTAAACTTGTCCCTCCTTTTAATGAATCTGATTTAACAAAGTATTTTCAGTTGTTTGAGAGGGTAGCTACAGGTTTTAATTGGCCCAAAAAGTATTGGCCAGTACTCCTTCAAACTGTTCTCACCGGTAAAGTTCAAGTAACTTATGCATCTTTGCCTCAGGATCAATCTGATAATTATGATGTAGTTAAGAGCTTGATTCTTAAGGCCTATGAGCTTGTTCCTGAAGCCTATAGAGTAAAATTTAGGACAACTTACAAGCAAGATAAGCAATCCCATGTTGAGTATGCAAAAATCAAAGAAGATCTGTTAGAGCAGTGGTTAAATTCTAAGAATGTGGATTCTGATTTTGGTAAATTTAAGCAGATGATTTTGCTGGAGGACTTCAAGAGGTGTATTTATAAAGATGTAAGCCTATATCTTGATGAGAGAAGAATAGATAATTTGTCTGATGCTGCAGTTTTAGCTGATGAATATGTTCTCACTCACAAGAGATATTCTAGAGAAAAAGGGAAAGCTGAGAGTAAGTACATTGCCTCTACTCAGAGTACAGGTAACAGGAAAGAGAATAAAGATGATGTTTCTCAGGAAGTAAATACCAGCTTCACCTCTAGATTTCAGAAAAGTAAATGTACTTATTGTAGTAAGCTTGGTCATACTACGGAGAAATGTTTCAGGAGACAGCGTGATGTGAACAAAACGGAGTCTTTAAATATTCAGTCAATTGGTCTAGTGTCCACTCTTGAGAGTTCCCAGAATTCTTTAACTGAGTTAACTGAACCTGCTTTGAGGGGTAACTTAAATTCTCATGATGGAGCTCCTCTTTTGAGCAGTAACGTGGGTGACACTCTCAAGAGTTCATGTGCTAATTTCCTGTCTGATGGTTTTGTCAGTCCTCTAGACAATAATGACAGGAAATCAGTTAAAATATATCGTGATACAGGTGCTTGCCAATCCCTTATGCTGACCAGTGTTCTTGGCTCTAATGTTAATTCCTCTGATGAAACTGTAATCTTACAAGGTGTAGGGAATAATTACTTCTCTGTCCCTCTGTGCAGAGGGAATTTAGAGTCTGGTTTTGTTAATGGTTCCGTTATGGTTGGGTTGGTTGAGACACTCCCAATGTCAGGTGTAACTTTCTTACTTGGAAATGATATTGGTGGAAGTCAAGTGTGTCCAGCTCCTCAGTTGTCTAGTGAGCCAGTGGCTGCGGCCCGGGATTGTGATGTCCCTGATGTGTTCTCTGCATGTGCTGTCACTAGGGCTAAGTCTAAAGTTACTGGTGATTTAGAGGATAATGATGGTGATGATGTTATCCTAGCTGACACTTTTCTTGCTAATTTGGACCACTCACCAAATGAGGCAGTACCCCATAGTGTTGATAATTTGTCTCAAGAGTTGGTTGAGTTGCAGGTTGCTGACCCTGAGTTGAAAGGTCTAGCTAACGCTGCTTGCAGTGAGGAAGAGTCAGCTGGTGCTTCTACTTGTTATTATATAAAGTCAGGAGTACTTATGAGGAAGTGGAGACCCCCAACAGCATCAGCCGACTGTGAATGGGAGGTTGTACATCAAGTTGTCATCCCTCGTGTTTGTAGGCAGGATATCATTAGAGTGGCTCATGATTCCAGTTTGGCAGGACACCTTGGAGTGAGGAAGACTGTGGCACGCATTTTGAAACACTTCTACTGGCCAGGTATCTTCAGGGATGTTTCCTGGTATTGTAAGTCTTGTCACACCTGTCAAGTTGTGGGGAAGTGTAATCATACCGAAAAGGTTGCACCTCTAGTTCCCATTCCTCCTTTTGAGGCGCCATTCACCCGTGTGTTGGTGGATATTGTGGGTCCTCTTCCTAAGACTTCTTCAGGATTTTCTTATGTGTTGACCCTGATTGATATGGCTACTCGTTATCCTGAAGCCATTCCACTTAGAAATATCTCAGCAAAGAACGTGGTTAAGGAAATGCTAGGGTTCTTCACAAAGTTTGGTCTGCCCAAGGAGGTACAGTCAGACCGGGGAAGTAATTTCATGTCAAACGTTTTCAAGCAGTCTCTGAAAGAGTTGGGCATCACCCAGATCACGTCTTCAGCTTACCATCCCCAGACCCAAGGAGCGTTGGAGAGATATCATCAAACACTCAAATCGATGCTCAAGAAATACTGTTTGGAACATCAGAAAGACTGGAATAAAGGTCCTCCATTCGTTGTATTTGCCGCAAGAGAATCTCCAAATGAATCACTGGGCTTCTCACCTTTTGAACTACTGTTTGGCCATGAAGTAAGAGGACCCCTAAAGTTACTCAAGGAATGCTGGCTGTCGGAGGAAGATGACGTCAACCTGCTGGAGTATGTGATGAAGTTCAAAGAACGGCTGTCCACTGCTTTACAGCTGGCGAGAGAGAATTTAAGAGCTGCTCAGGAGAAGATGAAGACTTGGTATGATAAGAAGTCCAGGTTACGCCACTTTCAGCCAGGAGAACAGGTTTTTATTCTGCTACCAGTGCATGGGCAACCTCTTCAAGCCAAGTTTAGTGGTCCTTATTTCGTGGAGAAGAAACTCAGTGATGCCAACTATGTCATCGTCACACCAGATCGTAGAAAGAACAAGCAACGTTGTCACATCAACATGCTAAATTTATATCACAGGCGGGACGAAAATAATCCAGTCTGCACTGTAGCTGTTCCACCCGAGTCTGCAAGTGAAGCTCTCCCATGCAGTATGAGCCTGAGTGATAGGTTGGGGAAGAATCCTGATATCATGAATGATCTCCAGACTAAGCTTTCTCATCTACCTCCCGAGGAAAGGCAGGAGTTTTCGGCATTACTGCAGGAGTACCCGCAAGTGTTCCGTGCCACTCCAGGAAGAACCTCTGTGTTGATGCATGATGTCGATGTTGGAGACGCAAAGCCAATTAAACTGCCTCCTTACCGTGTGAACCCAGTGAAAGTTCCTTTCATTCAGAAGGAGCTTGGCTACCTGTTGGACCACAAGATGATTGAGCCTTGTCAGAGCGAGTGGAGTTCTCCTGTCACTCTAGTCCCTAAGCCAGGTGGGTCACAGCGGCTTTGCATCGACTACAGACGTGTTAATCAGATAACCAAACCAGACACTTACCCTCTCCCTCGCGTGGAAGATTGCATAGACAAGATCGGAAAGGCTAGGTACATAAGTAAGTTTGATTTGTTAAAGGGATACTGGCAAGTACCTATGACTGAACGTGCTAGGGAGATCTCATGTTTTGTAACACTAGGAAAGACTTTTGCATGTTCTGTAATGCCATATGGTATGAAGAATGCACCAGCCACATTTCAGAAGCTCATGAATGTTGTAACAGAGGGTTTGGCAGGGTGTGTTGTTTATATTGATGATGTATTAATCTTCAGTGACAACTGGAAAGATCACCTATGCCATGTCAGTAAATTTCTTGAGCGTTTGGTTCATGCTAATCTTGTAGCTAATTTATCAAAGTGTGAGTTTGGTCAAGCTAAAGTTCAGTACCTTGGGTATGTAATTGGTGATGGACATGTTGCACCACCAGGAGCTAAGGTTCAGGTTATAAGTGATCTTCCCAGACCTAAAAGTAGGAAAGAGCTACAAAGATTTTTGGGAATGGTAGGTTATTACAGGAGATTTGTTTTTAACTTTTCAATTCTTGTATCACCACTTACAGACCTACTGAAAAAGGGAGTTAAATTTGTCTGGACCGATAACTGTGAATCCTCTTTCAGCAAACTTAGAGCTATCCTATTAAGTCAGCCAGTGCTCGCTTCTCCAAATTTTGCTAAGCCTTTTAAGATGTCTGTTGATGCAAGTGATACAGGAGCTGGGGCTGTTTTGCTGCAAGAGGATGATCAGGGTATTGAACACCCTGTATCATATTACAGTAAGAAGTTCACTCCACCTCAAAAGAACTACTCAACTATTGAGAAAGAGCTTTTGGCCTTGATTTTGGGTTTACAGCATTTTTCATTTTATTTGTGTTCTGGTTTTGACCCCATAGTCATTTATATCGATCATAACCCACTGAAATTCCTTAGTAAGTTTAAAGATAAAAATCAGAGATTGACAAGATGGAGTCTACTTCTTCAGGAGTATTCATTAGACATACAACATGTCAAGGGGAAAGAAAATGTTATTGCAGATTGCTTATCTAGACTTTAGACAGATTGTTTTAGAGTAATAAGAAATCTCCTTTGTAAATTTCTTTTTCTTTGTGGGGAGGTGTTACATAGCCTATGATTTCATCATCCTTTGTGTAATTTTAACGCACAGTATGCTGCATGTTTGATCACGAGCGTGTTCTGCCTCAGTCCCCCCTTCTACCGTTATAGTAGAGTAAGTCGTCCTTTCTGTTGTTCAGAGCAGGATTGTCAACTCTTTGTTCCCATGGCTTCATTTGCGCGTCCTTCTTACAAGTTGTATCAAGCTCTGCTGGCCCCTATATAATGAGCTCAGTCTCTGCATTATTGCCACTTAGATCTGCTCATCATTTTGCTCACATCTCTGTCCTCCCCTGTACAGTTATTATTATTGTGAGTGCTCAGGAAGTCTCCAACCATCTAGCAGCTGTGTGTAATTTGAGTATAACTGTTGTTGCATTTTGTTCTTGTACTGTATAGCATAAGTTGTTAATTTGTAGGCCTAGTGAGGTTTTTGTAATTCATGTAAGGTTCTTATTGTTAGCCATTGTTCATAATATTTCGTATCTGTAATAATATATCTTGCATTCACTGAGTACTATCTGGTATTTTCATTTTATCAGGGCTGACTTAGATAAATTTACTCTTGCTAAGTTCGTGTTAATAGAGGCTATTGCAGTTAACCATATATTTAACCTGTTTTTTGCCATTACATTATCCTGATGAGTCCTGAATGTTTTGTTGTTAGTTTGAGCATTAAACTTTAACTTGTAATTTTACCTAACTCTTTTGTTTTGAACCTGGAACTTTACGGGCCAGTAGTGATTTTTAGTATTCTCACTTAAAGTGTACATTATCTTTCTCTGTTCCGTAACAATATCTATATATATATATATATATATATATATATATATATATATATATATATATATATATATATATATATATACAAGGTGTAACGCGACGTATGACAAAAACTTACACCAGTGATCTATCATGCAATTTTGAGTATATTTTGTTCTATAACATATAGTCTCTGTGACCCCAGTTCAGTACCCAGCATCCGGCTGTTTAGGTATAAAAGTTTAGTGGCTGCATAGGTGCCATTGTGTGAGAGCTTCGCAGGGCGACGGGAGACGAGTATTATTAGCTTATACTGTTATGCACATAAAAATTCCATATCCTATCAGTACAACGAGTTTTAAGAAGAAACTTGACAAACTCTATTGATTCTTTAACATCGTCATGCATTCCTACAATTCTTTTGCGCAAATCGACGGTAAATTAAGGATTAAATTCAAATTTTATGGCTTGCGAGAGGGTAGGGATGGAGGAGAGGGGCTGGTGGTTGTTGCCAGTTATGTAGTGTTTAGTTTGTAGGATATTGCTACGAGCATTATCATAAAACCCACAGTTCATTCAATGAAAAACATTGCTGTAATGAGTGACTAGCATGCCTTTAAGTCAGGAGTAATATTATTATGCATTACAATTTTTCTGCTGCAAGTAAACGTGTCATCATTGCTTTCATATGATGACGTGAGAACAGTGACACAGGATTGCCAATGTAACGACTATGCAGCTCGACCTACTTTTTGCTTCTGCCTAGCGGCACTATTTAACATCTGACAACATGATATCTAGCTACATTCTATATATTTTTGCCATTTTTAGGTGATATTCTAGAGATTTAATCGTATTTTCTAGCGATGTTTTGCAGTTTACTATATAGCGACATTCTAGCAAGTTTTCAGGACTAAACTAGCGAGATCAATTATAAGGACTTGACAACCCTGCGTCCAATGTCATTTGAAAGGGAAAATTTGCAGGCGAGGCACAGACTTCAGATACTGTTCTCCGCGTTCAGGTGTTCAGTGGGTTCAGCTTGTTCATGAAACAGTATGCCACGTATGTACAGCAATGAAGAATATGCAGATATCGTCTATTTTTACGGATTCTGCGATGGTAATGCCAGTGATGCAGAGAGGAATTCAGGTGGAGATACCCAATCGCTATGTTTGCTTGCAGCGGAAAAATTTGTTCTAAATAATATTCTTCCTGACTTAAAGTGAGGCTACTCTCCCTTTACAATAACGTTTTTCCATTGAATGAGCCGTGGGTGTTATGATAATGCTCGTAGCAATATCCTACAAACTAAACATTACATAACTGGCAACAACACACCAACCCCTCCTCCCTCCCTTCTCTCTGGCAAGCCATGAAATTTGAATTTAATCCTTAAATTACAGTCGATTTGTGCAAAAGAATTGTAGGAATGCATGACGATGTTAAAGAATCAATAGACTTCTTCAAGTTTCTTCTTAAAACTCGTTGTACTGATAGGATATGGGATTTTTATGTGCATTACAGTATAAGCTAATAATACTCGTCTCCCGTCGCCCTGCGAAGCTCTCACACATTGGCACCTATGCAGCCACTAAACTTTACACCTAAACAGCCGGATGCTGGGTACTGAACTGGGGTCACAGAGAGTATATGTTATAGAACAAAATATACTCAAAATTGCATGATAGATCACTGGTGTAAGTTTTTGTCATACGTCGCGTTACACCCTACATATATATATATATATATATATATATATATATATATATATATATATATATATATATATATATATATATATCAATCATTTCCTGTGGCACCCTCGGGGATGCATAGGGCCTCGATGAACTCACACCACCACATCCTATCTTGTGCTAACTCCTCAAGATCTCCCCAACACTCATCTCCAGCTTCCCGTCTCATTGTTCTCACCCACGTCTCTTTTGGCCTTCCTCTACCTCTCCTACCAAGTGCCACCCACCCTGGTGTACCTCGTACTATTCCCTGTCTCCTATACACATGTCCTAGCCACTTCCATCGTGAGAATCTAACATATTCATCGATCGGCTGCACTCCCGTTATTTCTCTAATTCTACTGTTTGGTATCCTTTCCCACCACTTAACTCCTAATATTCTTCTAAGTGCTTTATTTTCAAACACCAAGAATTTATTTTCCATAGTCACTGTGCTGTACCAAGACTCGTGTCCATAAATTAAGATACTCCTAACCATTACCTTATAAAGTTTGATTTTTTGTATGCACAGAGAAATTGTTATTATTCCAAATATTTTTAAGCATTCCCATTGCCTGATTAGCCTTCTTTAACCTTTCCTCGAATTCAAAGTTCAAAGAACCATCCTTGGCTAAATAAGTACCTAAATATTTAAACCTATCAACTTGCTTTACAACCATACCTCCAATTACACATTCCTGCGCATTTTCCATATTCATATTGATTATTTCAGTTTTTCCACAATTAATAACCAAACCCACCTTGCGACCTTCACTCACCAAACAGTCCAACACTCTCTGCATCTCTTCTGGCCCATCACAAATCAAAACTATATCATCTGCATAATCTAAATCCAAAAGTTTCCTGTTCTCTCCCCAAAGTATACCTGCACCGGTTTCTGTTCCAACGCGTTTCATAATGTAATCAATGACCAATATAAATAGTAAAGGCGATAGAACACCACCTTGAATTACTCCGGACTTGACTTCAAACGAATCACTCAGACAACCATCAACCATCACTTTACAAAATGTGTCCTCATGCATGTTCATAATGACCCTCACAAACTCCTCTGGTATTCCATAATGTCTCATGATCTTCCCCATAGTCTCTCTTGAAACACTATCAAAAGCCTTTTCAAAATCAACAAAACAAAGACTTAACGGTACTCTCATTTCATTAACTTGCTGCATCAAATGCCTAACTATAAAGATATGATCATTGCAACCACGTCCCTTTCTAAAACCAGCCTGTTCATCCCTCAGAATACCCTCAACCACCGGCTCCAACCTATTTAACAACACTCTACTAAAAACTTTCAAAGCTATCGGTGACAAAGAGATTCCCCTCCAATTACCACATTCACTCAGGTCTCCCTTCTTCGGAACTTTAACAATTACACCATTCTTCCAAACTGATGGTAGTAACCCCGTCACCCATATCTTATTGAATAGCTTGGTCAAGATCATTATTAATCTATCCCCCTCCACTTTAAACATTTCCGGAAATAAACCATCCTCCCCTGGTGCCTTATTATTCTTTAACTGTTTTACTGCTTTCTCCACTTCTGCAAGCCTCAACTCTCCTGTTTCTATATTTAAATCTTCCTGAGCAGACGGTATATCCTCTTCTGGTGGTATTGGTCTATTAAGAACTGTCTCAAAATGCTCTTTCCATCTGTTTTTAATATCTCCATCTTTGGTCAATAAATTTCCTTCCCTGTCTCTAACTGGTATTTCCTTGCGTTTACCTGCTTTACCACTCAATTCTCTAATCGATTCATATGCTATTCTTTGACTCTGTTCATCATTTTTGTTTATTAAGATTTCAGTCTCTGCAACCTTTTCATCCACACATCTTCTTTTATCTCTCCTAGCTAACCTTCTTACTTCTGAATTCAAACTCCAGTACGCAGCTCTTGCTAATTCAATCTCTCGTTCATCAACGCATTGCATCTCACTTCTCAATTTAGAATCACCTCTCTTTTTTATCATATCCCACGTTTCCTCTGATATCCATTTCTTTCTCCTGAATCTATGTCTCCTTCCAATCGTACATTCAGCAGTCTCATGCAATACTTTGTTCACATCCTCCCACATCTCATCTACACTTCTCTCCCCCTCTTCCAACGTTTCCAACACCAAAAACCTATTTCTGCATTCTAATCTGAATTCCTCCTTTTCTTCTCCTTCCCTTCTAAGCTTAACAATATCGTATATATATATATATATATATATATATATATATATATATATATATATATATATATATATATATATATATATATATATATCCAGTTCAACAGCTGTGCACAGGTAGTGATAGAGGCAGTGGTGGTGCTGTTGGGTAGTCTTGGTAGTCTTGGCACTGACGGAGGTGGCTGGGCCGTGGGAGGCAGTGGGATAGGTGCCGTCATGTTCCCAGTGTAAACCACTCCAAATCCAGGATCAGGCTACGTATTCTTGAATCATTTCCAGATTTAATAAATTTCACAGTTTTCCTAACACTTACAAATAATGAATCATGAAAATCGAAGTAGTGTACATGGTCCAAGTGTGTCTGGACAACGGGTATATTTGGAGCCCGCGTGAGGGACAGTGTAGAAGAAATAATCTTGACTGAAATGTGACGGACTAGAGCATTCTCTCAGGGAGCAGCCATGCTAGGGAGGACACGAAAGAGGAATGTAGGACAAAGACGAAGGGACTGCAGCTGACGAACATGTAAATACGAGGTCAGACGGGACAAAGGCAACAAACATTTGTTCATGTGATAGCGGGAAGAAAATCAGAGTACACAGATGCAGTGTATAGGAAACCACTGAAAAGCAAAGAGAGAGGAATTAGATGAAAGAAATCAAGAGTGACTGAGGAAAGAAGTGGAAAATGGACCATGATAGTCATGGAAAGGAAGGATGCTCCTTAAAAAAAAAAAAAAAAAAAAAAAAAAAAAAAAAGCTCTAGGAATCAGAGAGGAAAAATAGGATCAAGACTGAAGTTAGTGTGGGCCCATTTTAAGACTAAACGAAGATCTGACACTGGAACCAGGTCTAGAGTAAAATGACCACGGACAGCATCTACTAAAAGATGAACAACATCCTAATATTGCAATATTAATGACTGAAGAGGTAGATACAATGAGTTAAGACGGAAAGTGATATACAGTATTTCTGTGAAAACGTTAATTTCATCAAGTTTCACTAAGACGTCAGAAAACTTGTTCAGTTGTGTACCCAGTTCATTCATACGTGTGACAATATTACTTAGTATTTTATAATGAGCGTTCAGCAACCTATCCTGTGCCTCGAATGCCGTGGCAAAGTTTCTAACTATACCTGATATGCTGACAAATCACTACCGAGATCAAAAAGGCCACTTTACACGTGATAATCCAACAGTCGCACTGTGAGGTGATGAGCCATTAAATTAACGGGAGATGACGTCCTCCTCTAACATTACTTCACCTCATGGTTCCATAAATGTCACCGGGCAGATTACCCCATCTTTACCCTATCACCCAGGGATGAAGAGAATGCGGCAAGTGCTAGTAAGGCTGTCCACACTCCCCACAACATCTTACCTATACATGATTCCAGATTAATTTCAGATCAGCTAAGTGGTCCTGACAGGTGAAGGAAAAAACACAAGAAACAATGGGGTTAGTTGATGAGCGAAGCTTTTGCCTATACTCGTTGACAGGTGGAGTAGGTGATGAAGGGACAGCAGAAGTAGATGAGGAAGGAAACCTAAGAGGTTTAGTAAGAAATCTCGTAGAAGGAGAAGCTATGGAAGATGCATTACTGGGTATTGCCTGACTTTCCTACTACTCAAAATACCTGGGAGCCCCCATCATGGACATATTTAGACAATGACAAGTATATTATCAAAAGTGTTATCACTAAGAAATAACACACGGTGTAGGCCTGTAAATTTCTTATTCAGTTTAGAAGTGCGAGTGTGCGAACGAGTGAAAATCAAGTCTCCAACATCATCAATACTGATAGGTGAGGCAGAACTATGCTGGCGATGTAATATATCCTCTTCAGATAACGCCAGATTAGCTCTTGTGTATTGGAGTATTCGCTGGAAAGCTGACAGTCTCAACCGCTCAGCCATTTAGGTTATAAAGTGGATTAGGTTTTGAATGTAACAGTGAATAGAGCAGAGACATATCAAATCCATAAAAGACATGAAATGGAGTCTCGCCAATAGACTTGTTACTGGAGCCGTTGACAGAAGCAGCAACTTGTGATATCCACTCATCTCAACTTGAGCACTGGAAACCTATGTGCCTCATGCATTCTAATACCATATGACAGGGATCGGCAACCTATGGCCTGCGGGCCTGACCCGGCCCGCAAACCTTATCTGACCGGCCCTCCAGTACGCTTCACAAATTCACAAAAACATTCCCGTTTTTTATTTAGTAAGTGAAAAGACAGTAAGTCTTACTGGCTGTTTTAATCACTATGGCAAACACTAGTTAGAGTTGGTTTGTTTTAAAGAGTGTGTATTGGAACAGACTTGAGCTCAGATTAGGAGACTATGAGGTGCTGCACCCAGCGCTCAGTTATCCAGCACTGCCAGACGTCCAAAAATTACTGCCCAATGCGATAATCTGACCTTTGCGATAAATGATAACATGCATGTGGTAAATTTAATGTTTCAGTGAAAGTTTTTTTTTTTTTTTCTAATGCATTAATATTACAAAAATTGTATTCAGTAAAGATTTTTAGGAAATACTTTGAATACTTCTGCTACACATGGTAATATTTGTTTCAGTGAAATTTATTTCTTTTCTTTCAAATGTATTAATTCTATAGAAATTGTATTCAGTATGATTTTAGGAAATATTCTTTGACTAACTGTTTTTCTTATTAACGCCTATTCCTGTATAGTCATATTCATAATTATATTTTTATTATTATTATTATTATTATTATTATTATTATTATTATTGGAAGAGGGGGGGAGGTGTAGTCTATAACAACTTCAAAACATCTGGCCTGCCAGCTGAGTAACAGAGCAGTTCCGGCCCCCAGTACATCAAAGGTTGGCGACCCCTGTCGTACGATTGTCTCTCTACAGGGCCATTAGAGACAAGATGATGCGGAATGACATTACACTTAATTTTTCTATACAAGGAAGAAGGAACCAAAGGCTAGAAGTCCACAAATTGTTCCCTCCAGGAAAAAAATAAAAACAAGATAATAGAGCCAAAATTCAAGATCTGTTCATTTCGAGATACCTGGACACACTGCGTTTAAGATGAATGAACTGATGCTATGCTGCTTACAAATCTCAATATGGAGACTTGATGAACTCGGAACGATTATCAATAATTATGGTTGGTGATGCAGTAAACTGCCAAATAACAGGATCCATGAAGGCACGTGCGACACTCTTAGTAGTCTGACTTTGAGGAGGCACGAGTACAGAGTAACTTAAGAAAAGATCGACAGCCACAAACAAGTACTATGTACCTGACTCCATAAGAGGTAGTTTAAGAAGACCAACTGAAACAGTTTCCCATGGACGAGATGGAACCGGACATTACGATTACAGGAAACACAGGATCACAGTGTACGCTGATATCCTACGCAATGCAGGGCAGTAAATTGAAAGACATGCTTGTTTCAAACACTGATCTTTCCACTGATGGGATGGGTGAGGTGTGTCATGAATGATGTAGAGTACCACAGGAATCAAGTCAGTAGATACAACAAGATGACGTACACACACTCAAAAAAGTATCGTTACACCTTCTGCCCGATACAGACACCGCGACGTTTGATAGCAGCCTTCCTCTAGCCCTACCGAGACAGCTGGATTATTCAGTATGAAACTCATTGAACTCCTCTGTAACGATATATTTTTTGAGTGTGTGTACTTATTAATCATGCCCCGACAGGTAAGGGGTGTCTTCCTATACAAGACATCGATGTGCAACACAAGCTCACCTACTGGCATTGGCAGAGTAGGTAAGGTAGAGGCTTCTCCCTACTCTAAGAAGCAAATAAACAAAGACAACTGAAGGTCTGTGTGCTTACAACAATGGACAACATCTGAGGAAAGGGTAGTGCAGGAACGTCACTAGGTTGATATGGTGAGACTGCAGCTACATAAAGTGAAAGCGTATCTGTGACTACATTAGATTTACCAGGCATGTATCAAAGTTTGGGTTGAAGACTTGGATGATAAGCGATCATCGTGCTTTCTTCATTTAAATGAGCCACAAAGTGGCAGATAATCTGTTTGGATATGTACGTGATATCTGTAAATTATATCCCTGAAATGTCTGAGAGACCAAACAACTGCTAATGTTTCCTTATGAGTGGCACTAGTTATGTTCAACAGCACTGAGGGAATGACTAACGTACGCTGTTACATGTTTCCTCTGCATGATAAATTTGCATTGATACTGCGCCTAGGCCTGCAGTAAATGCGTCTCTACAAAGGAGGAAAGGCTTCTTATAATCGGGAAATGCCAAGACAGGAGCATTATAGAGCGTGCTCTTCAGTGTTTCAAAGGCATGAGACCGGTCGTGTGTCCAAATAAAAGGTTCATTATTCTTAAATAATCTAGTAACAGGGTTGACAATCTGTATATAACCTTAATTAAATCGCAGGTACCAGCCACTCAGTCCATGCAAACTCCTTACATCATCACTACTGGTTGGTTTTGGGAAGTTCGCAGCTGTTTAACCTTCTCATCTGAGATATCAGTTCCTTGCTCATCAACCTCATGTCCAAGAAATTTGATTTTTTTTTACATAGGAAATTGCATTTATTGAGCTTCACTCAAGACCTGCCACTTTGAAATAATCAAAACCTTGCTGTAATTTTGTGAAATGTACAGGGACTTACTCACAATAGTGCTGTCATCTAGAAAAAAGAAAATGACCAATCATACCATTGAACACAGAGTGAATTAGCCTCATGAACACTGACTGACCATTTCTAAAACCAAAAGAAAGCCTTTTGAACTGATAGTGGCCAGAAGGGCTACTGAATGCAGTTATAGGGCGAGATGACTCTTCCGTTTCTACTGGCCAGTAAGCACTGTGAAGATCAAGGGAAATAAAAACATTGTTATTGCGTTATTCTCTCCGAGTGATTCCATTAAATCCGTCAGGATTGACAATGTGAATTGATCAGGTACAGTGACCAAGTTTATTTAACAGCAGTCAACTACGGATCTGAACTCACCTCCTTTCTTTGGGACAAAGAAGAGCGGACTATTCCATGGACTGTAAGTGCTCCATGACGTCTTGTTCAAGCATATCCCTAACGAGGTTATTGGCCACTTCACGTTGGCTATGGGGTAGGCTGTATGCCGCCGCATTTACTGACTGAGTACAGGGAACCAATTCAATTGTATGTTTTACAGGATTTCCACAGGTTCACCAGGGAGGGCAGCAACACCTCTATAGGTCTGCAAAAGTTAAGTAATTGTGATTTACGCTCAGGAAAATCACCAGTGTCAATAAGAGAAACAATATCAGGAGAAACACTCATAGTGGAATCCGTAAAGTTTCCTGTGGCGCACACGCCACGTGCATCATCATCATCATCATCCTTAGCAGTTACAGAGAATCGTAATTCCACTACTGCCGGTGTGTACGTCAGGAATTCACAATCTTTATACTTCCTTTGAACTTTAGTGGAGCATTAGTGGCATTAAGTAGGTAAAGATAACACAAACCATTCTGTAGCACCAAACACAAGACTGAGTCTTAAGTTAAACCATTCACACGACATATCTCGGGTAAGGTTAAGCCATCCACTCCTTTCGCACCACAACACAAACGGATGGTGTTGTAAGGGAGGTGAATGCAAGAGTTTTAGGTGGAGGTCTGAGTCTGGTGAATGTTGAAGGTGGAGAGTGGAATCTGAAGCAGCTGCTGTTTGCAGATGATACTGCACTGGTGGCTGATTCAGAGGAGAGATTGAGACAGTTGGTAGAGGAGTTTGGAAGGGTGTGTGAAAGGAGGAAATTGAAAGTAAATGAGAATAAGAGTAAAGTGATGAAGCGTACGAGGTTTGTAGATGGTAGGGGGATGAATATAGTTTTGAATGGTGAGTTGCTTGAGGAGGTAGAGTGTTTTAAATATCTAGGGTCACATGTTGCTGTGGGTGGAAGAATAGATGCAGAAGTGAAGTTTAGAATGAATGAAGTAGGTAAGGTGCTGGGAGGAATGAAAAAGGTGTTTAGATGTCGTTCGCTTAGAATGGATGTAAAGAGAAGGCTGTATGAGGGTGCTGAGGTACCGACTGCGTTATATGGGGCTGAAACATGGAATATGGGTGTAGCAGAGAGGAAAAGTTTGAATGTAATGGAGATGAGGTGTCTGAGGAGTATGTGTGGAATGACGCGTATGGATTGAGTGCGAAATGAAGTGCGAAGGAGAACTGAAGTTGTTCGGAAGATGGCTGGTAGAGTTGAGCAGAGGGTGTTGCGATGGTTTGGGCATATGGAGAGAATGGATAATGAGCGATTTGTGAAAAAGATAACTAGATCTGATGTGAGAGGTATAAGGCTGAGAGGGAGACCACGAATAGGATGGATGGACAGTGTGAAGAGAGCGCTGGATGCGAGAGGGATGTCTGTTGAGCAAGGAAGAGTGGCTGTGCATGACAGAAATAAATGGAGAGAAATTGTGAATGAATAAATGATGACGCAGCCCTGAGGGGATATTCTCCCGCATTTGGTCTGATCAGCTAGTCAGGTCAGGTGCGGGTAAGGGGATGGGTCCATTATGATGTGGCAGGGGTAAACCAGTTCTGCTGTCGGGCCCTGCTGCGGATGTCACTGATTGCACTGCGCAGTTGACCCTTGTGCAGTGTGGTGCGGTGAAGATCTGTCCCTTCTCCCCTTTGGGGCTAAGATGCGAATGAATGTGTTTGAATGGATGAGTAAATGGAGAGTTTATCGTCCCGTCTCGGCTACCTCCCTTTCCTTGGGGGAAGCAGCCTAGGTATATATAGATGCAGATAGTGTGGCAACAAAGCCGTGCACCGTTTTGTAACTACGCTCTTCATCTCCCCATGTGGCAAAATATCATCCAGACTCTTTGAGGTGGATGAATCAATCGTTGTGTCACCGCTAGAGGAGGCCTCATATTATGATACTGCAACAACATTATCAACATTACCCTCTACCAGTATCTGTGAAGCAGGAGCTACTGTAGCCTGTGTCACCGAACTTACGTGTGAATGCACAGGTATGGTTGATCCATACCTGGTGAACAGACACCTTTTACTTCAGCTTTACCACAGGCAGGCATTAAATCAATAGAATGTTGAGACATGATGGCAGTACCAATCAAAACATCTGCAGGGTATCGAAGTTTATTTATGACACAGAACTCAGCTGTGAAGGGATCCACTAAAACAAGTTGTTTTCTAAAGTTATTCTGCCCTTCATGGAAGATTCTGTGCCGTCAATACCATAAAGCCGAACGTCAGGTGGCTCAGGTATCGAAACACATCTCATGTTCTTAATATATTCAAGGTATGATTCACATATCAAGTTCACAACAAAGCCAGAATCTATGAATATTATGTACAAGCCCCTTCACTATTACCCAAGGCAATTACTCCTGAATAGGACAGAGAACCAACCTGGTGTAGGAAGAACCCATTTTTAGGTAGGTCAGACTTATTTTTTTTTTATTATTATTATAGAAGGTTCTGCTGGTTCTGGCGTGAGGCTTCCCCCAATTGTTTGTCAACAAGGGCACGACATGCACTAGTAGATTGATGAAGAGAAAACTGAATCTCTAACGCAGTTACCAATTCTTCTTTACCAAGACGATTTAGGAACCGTAGATACTTGAATAACAGTAAACATTTTCCAAAAAGAAATTGATTTTACCATCCTTTATTTCTACCCGGTGACTGTATTGTATAACATTAATAAGCCCCGTACCTGTGGCAGCAGCCACAGCTACTGTTTTGAAAAAGGTATTTCTCACTGGAGGGGCGACCTTATCTTGTCACATATTTTGCAACAGTCTGTTAAACTTATCAGACACCCAGCATTAAAACATCTTTCCCAGTTCACCTCTCGTGTTTGCGGTATTTTCTTCCTTGCTTTCTCGTTCCTATGGTCTCTTCAATTGTAAATATTTTTTTTATATACATTCCCTTTGTTAATTATATTGTACATAATAGTTTATTTTTAAAAGAAAAGTTGCTCTTTTATTGTTACCTGCTTCCATATTTTCATTGTGCCTATTTCTTCCATCTTAATAAATCATGTCATTCCCATACTTTAAGAAGTTTACATTCACTGAAACTGATGACCCACTTTCGTCTGTGGATGAAAACAAGTCAAGTTCCACTTGGGTTGAGCACTCTCATGACAATCCTAATCGTCTGAGAAGCGGGAAATCTAATGTTAAACCAGATAATGTCCCAACACCTAAGTCACAAGCTATCACTTCAGATCGAAGAGATCTCTCTCGCTTCAAATAATCCTTCCATTGTAAACGTTTTTTTTTTTTTTTCCTTATTTCCTACCCCCAGTACTTCACACATTTCCGTGTATCTTTTGATAAAATTAAATATTCTCCTTCACCATCCTCTCCTACCACTTCCAATACATGTGTTGCTGCGGTAACTGAAATTAGTGCCCCAAACACAGCTCCCACCCCTACTAATTCTACTTTTGTAGTAGTAGTAGTAGTTGTTGTTCCCTAGGCAGTCTGGCCGAACAGCCCCAAGTCCCTTAGGAAGGCCATGGCCGAGACCGGGCTTTCTCACAGAGCTCTCAAAGAGTGTATGTTGTGTTGTTGGCGTAGGTGATTGTGTGCAATGCAGTCTTCCATAATGTGCTTAATAGTATGGGGTGCTGTGTTGCATCCTGGACAGGCATCAGCGACGGAGTCATCCAGCCTCTTCTGGTAACTTAAGAGGGCAGGATGGTGTCCATATCTCAGCCTGGCCAGGTGGACACTGTCCTCACGAGGAAGATAGGATTCAGAAGGGTGGATGTCAGGAGGCCGTGCATGCAGCTGCGTTGTCTTTAAGTGACTGAATGGAGAGGCGAGTGATCTGAGTGTGGATATGTTTCTGGAAGCTGGTCTGAGGTGGGCGAGGGGGGAGAGATGACAGTATTTGTGTATGGTATCGTGTGCTGGGTGTTGTTTTGATGTTCCTTGGTGTGGGTGGATGTGCTGCCATGTACTGTAGTGGATGTTGTGGGTTTGTGGAGGCTGCAGCAAGAAACTGGGTGCCTCACTTGTCTAAGTGATCCTTGACTTTGAGGACTTTGGTTTCTTGATGTAGGTGGTCTGTGGGTGTAGTAGCTGTGCAGCCTGTGATTATTTTTAGGGCCTTGTTCTGTATGGTCTATAGAGTGTTGTAGTGTGTTTTGGTGAGGTTAGAAGCCCAGGCAGGGCTTGCATAATTCATCACTAAACGTATGTATTGTTTGTATACTGTGGTGGTGGTTTCTTTGTTGTGTCCGAATGTTGTATGGGCAAGTGACGTCAATGCATTGAGTCTTGGTGTTATTTTATTTTTAATGTTTGTGATGTGTTGTTTAAATGACATTGATGTATTGTATGTTACACCAAGGATTGTGTGTGTGTGTGTGTGTGTGTGTGTGTGTGTGTGTGTGTGTGTGTGTGTGTGTGTGTGTGTGTGTGTGTGTGTGTGTGTGTGTGTGGTAGGGGAGTGTTGTTTATGGTGAGGTGTGGGATGTGACTGTGTTCTACTGTCCAGTTTGTGAGAAGAGTCACTGTAGATTTGGCTGGGGCTATTTTGAGCCTGTTTGTGGTGAACCATTCGTGTAGTGTGTTGAGGTAAGGTTGTATGATGTGTGCAGCTGTGTTTGCGTTTTGGTGCGTGGATGTAAGTGTTATATAATCTGCATAGGAAGCTATGTATAACTGTGGTGTGTGGGTACGTCGTGCATGTATAGGTTAAAGAGTGTAGGGGACAAGACAGATCCTACACAAGACAGGGGAAAGCCGTTTGTGAAGTTTCTGATTTTAGAAGACTGACCGGCAAATGTTACGTGTTCACATCTGCCTGCTAAATAGTTTGCCAGCCATCTTTTTGTGTTATTGTGCATTTTTGTGTTGAGTACTTTGTGAGGTTGTGGCGGGGGATGGCATCAAAAGCTTTGCTAATGTCTAGTGTGATTAGTAGTGTTCTGTGTGATGGCCTAGCTGAATTCGTGCCATCGAAAACTCTCTGTGTAAGGTCTGTAAGAAGGATGTTTGTGGAATGTAGTGGCCTAAAGCCATGTTGTGACTGGGCTAGGGGAATGTGAGGTGTGACTAGTTGTATTACCAGTCGTTCAGTGACCTTAGGGGGAGTGCAGAGGAGTGTGATGGGGCGATGTGAGGAGGGTAAAGTGGGGTCTTTGTTGGCTTTAGGGATAGTGATGATATTGCCATGCTTCCAGATGCTGGGTATTATGTTGTGTGAGTAGCTGTAGTTTGATATGTTAGTGAGTGCTTGTATGCCTTGTGGTCCTAGGTGTTTAAGGTGAATGTTGCTTACGTTGTCTGGTCCACAGGCAGATGAGTGCTTGAGGTTGTTAATGATGTGCTTCGTCTGGTTGTAAGTGAAAGGTGCATAGTCTGAGTCTGTGGGGAACTGTCTCTTACGTCGGATGATACGTCAGTCTTCGGGATGGGGGTTTAGATGGCTGACGTGTGAAAAGTGATTGATTAGAGTGTTTGCTTGTTGTTTGTTTGAGGGTATGGTGTCTGTTGTTGTGATGACAGCGTGTGATTGTGTGGTGTTGCTGTTGGAAAGTGTGATGCTGTTTAGTGTTTTGTAGAGTTTGCTGATGTTTGTTTTGTGGTCAAGTGTTTGGAGGTAATTTTTCCAGTTAAGTGTTTGTTGTTCTGATATTTTATTGTTTATCTGAGTGTTGAGTTCTTGTATTTATTGTAATGTGTCTTGTGTATGGGGTGTTGGGGAGTGTCACAGTGTGTCCCGTTGTCTGATGAGGCCTTGAATTTCTGGTATGAAGTTGGGGTTGTGTCTCTTTCTGTTGCCTCTAGGGATGTGTCTTTTGTCTGCGTTTTGCATAATTGTATTGAAAGTGTGCACAGCGGTGTTGATGTTTTTGATGGGTGTACTGTTTAGTGTTTCGAAATGTTGTTCTGTTTCAGTTACAAAGGCCTCCCAGTTGGCTGTCTTATAATTAGTGTATGCGTGTTTGTGGCCAGCTGGGGTGATTCTGGTTTTGGTAGTGATGATGATTGGGAGGTGATCAGAACCTAGGGTTTTGACCACTCTCCATGATGTAGTGGGAGCGAGGTTTGGGGAGCAGAAGGTGATGTCTGGAGATGATGGGAGGAAGAGGGCTTGGTGTGGGATATGGGTATGTTGGTCTAGACTGTTCAATATGAAAAGATGATCTGTCTGGGACTGTAGTACCAGCCCTCTGTCTGTGTCAGGGTTGTTGACATGCCAGGCCGACGACTTGGTGTTGAAATCACCACCTAGGATGATGTTGGGTATGTTAGTGATGTGGTGTATCTGCGGAGAGTAAATGTGTGGTACTGTGCGGGACGGTTGAGGGGGAATGTATGTGTTAGCGATTGTTAAGTGTGATTTGTTACCAGTGCGTATTTTAATTGATTGTATTACTGTTGTGGTGTCTTGTGGGGGAGAAGTGACTTTGTGTGTGCACTGGTATCTGTAAAGTTGATGGATTTGCGTACCCGGGTGATGAGTCCACCGCCACCGCCGTCGGCCCAGTCTTGTCGAATGGTGGTGAAGTTTTGAAATGTCTGTGTTTTCTGTGCTCTGTGTAGTTTTGTTTCTTGTAAAATGGCAATGTGTATGTTCTGTTGTTTGATGAATTGTGTGAGTTCTTGTTTTTTGGTGTTTATGCCATCTATGTTTAACTGAAGGATGTTTATGTTGTGTGTGCGATGTGTGTTGGCTGCTACAGCACGGGGTGGAAGTGATGTGGGTGGAGGGGAAGGGGTAAGAGGAGGTTGTGATGGAGGTAAGGGTTGAGGTGGATTAGGATGGGTTGGAATGGGAGGATTGGGGGACTGGAGGGTGTGGGAAAGATCGGTGGGTTTGGCTTTGGAGGTGTGAGGGAAGTAGGAGTAGAATTGGAAGGGGGGTTGGTGGGTGGGGGGAAGGAGCATAAGGAGCAGGTCCAGGTGTTTGTGTAATGTTTTCTGGATGCAAATGTTATGCAGGTGTAATGGGTCCAGTTCTTGCAGGAATTGCACTGAACTGAACCCTTTGTCTGTCGGCTCGACGTGATAGGTTTTGAGCATGTTGGACATATGTATTTTTTGGTGGATCCTGGATTGCTCTCAATGTCCTCGGCTAGAAGAAGTCGTCGAGAAAAAACGGTGTTGTTGTGCGTGTTGTGTTGGGAGATGTGGTACTTGCCCGGGCGACCGAAGCCACTCCCAGGTACTCGAGCCCCGTGAGGGGCTTTGTTACCATTGCTGCTTAGCCTCAAAGGTCACGTTCACATTTCACAGGTATGGATCCTACTATTACTATTTATAATTTCATTAGTGAAATTCAGTTTGAAACTAACAGAAGGCTTACAACAGACAGTGCCAAGATTGGATACCTCAAAGGTATAGACTAGATACTGTAAAAGCAGTTCGAGAGTAAGATCACTTGTGTGGGCAAAATATCTGGATGAGTTTGAGGCGTTTGATGAATTCTGTGACAAATTCATAGAAATATTTTGCACCCATATTAAGTACAGCAACACAATGAACTGCATTAACACAATCGTAAAATGCACAATAATTAGTAGTAGTCCGAAGATAAACTTGTCTGGTGGCGAGTTACCGTTATGAATAAGCTCTGCACTAAGTAACTTCACTCATCACAAAATTTCACAGAAAATGGTACCACATCTCATGGTAATAACACAGTCGGTGTGGAATAGGGAACACAGGGGCGAGTAGGTGTGTACAGTAGATGATACGTCGACCTCGACAGCAGATGCAATGGCTACATAGACACGCAGCCGCGTACACAACACACAGCTATACACACTCACACCACTGATGGGTTGGTTCGGGGCTGTGATTCACCACCGGTCCTCGGTGTGAAGAGAAGGTGGTGCCATGTTGCTAGCGGGGATGGGTGAGGCAAGGATGACGTCACAGCACAATCACCTCACACGTCATAGGAGCGACTCTGGAGCTGATTGGTTGAAGCTGACTAGGAACAGTACGGTGATGAATTGCTGAATTGGCCACAGGAAAATGGTGAGTACCAGCTCAAAGAAATATTCTTTGTGCCACGCAGTGTCAATCATATGATGGCAAATCCCAGAAGAGTCCCAGGAGACACACTGACATTGCAGGGCGTCACACTGACGGCGGGAGTGGCGGAGTAGCAATGTACTGTAAGGATGCAATAAACTTGTCTAACTGCTGAAACAGATATGGTTTCTTTCTCCAATGCCACCATTTTGTGACAGGAGTGGGTAGATGGAACAGGTGCCCGTGCTAAAACAAACCCAGTATGAGGGGCTTCTTAGTTTACTGAGCTTAATGATACAGGCGCGCGCGCGCGTGCGTGTGTGTGTGTGTGTGTGTGTGTGTGTGTGTGTGTGTGTGTGTGTGTGTGTAATTCACCGGGGCGGTCAGGATCACTTGATGGTCATGATCGTCAGCTTTTACCCTCCCGGAAGGGAGCTGAGAGCTCATATAGTCCGATCTAAGGGCAAGGCTGTGACCTTCACACACCCACACACCCGTCCCCTTGCTCAAGGGGGACAGTAACCACCCACTTCGTCAGTGAAACTTTTCGCAACCTGAGCGAGGCGCGAACTCCCGTCCACCAGTTGGCAGGCGAGAGCGTTACCACTGCACCAGCGAGCGGTGTGTGTGTGTGTGTGTGTGTGTGTGTGTGTGTGTGTGTGTGTGTGTGTGTGTGTGTGTGTTGCATTAGGTTTTGTCTGCTACCGCCTAAGAGAGGGGCAGCAGCTCAGAGTATCTCAGAGCCGGTCAGATTTTTCTGTGCTTGCAAATATTCTGATCTGGCCACAGCAAAATTCCTAACAGCTACAGTGTGCATTCCTACACCTATAGCATACAAACAGCTATACAATAAAGCACATACATTACATGTATGCAATAGGTCAACTCTGAAACTGTCTATCTTGGTCTGTACTTCCCGATGTTATTGACCGTAAATCCTTTAGACGCAATGTGTCAAGATATATAGAAATTAATGATTAATAAATTTGGCTTTCTTTTGTTTTGCTTTGCTTCGATAGAAAAACTTTGCATTTAAAAAAATGCATTTATTAACCCCTTCTGTTGAAAGATGAACTTTCTGCTTTTACTGGATTACATATTTATTGACTATAGCTAGAATAAAATGAAAAAGACTTCCAATGGGTGGAGGGTTAACTCCTCTCCTCCATCACTATTTGCTTCCTTACAAGCTCCCTCCTCCTTAACTCCTCCTCTTCTTTATTTGCTGCCTTTTCTCCTTGTACCCTTCAGTCCCTTTCCTTAACTGCTCCTTTCCTCCCTTATCTGTCCTTTCTCATCCTTGACTCACTCCTCCCTCAATCTTTTCATGCCTTACTTGTTCCTTCTCTGCCTGACTACCACATCTCTACCTCCTCTCCGTTTCCCTTACATCCCCCTTCCTCTCTCTTCCTTTAGCCCTTTTTCTCCTCTCTTACCTGGTCTCCCCTCTCTGTTTCTTTGTGGATCCACACTTCTGTCCCCTAATTCCTCTCCTCCTTCTTACATTCTAATCCTTCTTTCCTTTTCATCTCTTTCCCTGGCTTTCTGATGACTAGTTAGTTCTTCCATCATTATTTTTTAAATGGCGTTATTAATGTGTAATGATGATGAAACTAAATCCCTCGATTTAATATATCTACATATCAAGAAAATACTTGATAACGTTCCACATAAAAGACTATTTAGTGTTGTTAAAGTCCATGATATCAGTGGCAATGTACAAAGACGGACTGAAAACTGACATACGGAACAACGAGTTGTAACTGACGCAAAAGAATCAGACTAGATGAATGATTCAAAGAGAGTGTTATAAGATTCAGTTTTGGATTCTATTCTGTATTTGATTATATGAATACTATTGAAGATTTATTCTGTAAGATATCCAAATTTCCTGACGATACAAAAATCAGCAACTGAGCTGATACATCTGAACAAAGATAAATAAGAGAAATCATGCTTAACCATGCATTTATACTCAGACTTAAATTAATTTCAGTGCTGATCACTGCAAAGTTTTAAACACCAGGAGTAAAAATTAAATGGACTGACCGGACTGCTAAGAATACTCGGTTCTAAAATGTAAACCTATTGAGAGATTTAGGAATTATTCGAAGAAAGTATCTAGTTTAGTGCACAAAGACAATAAAGAAAGCTTAATAATTAGGCTGATTCATTGTCAGGATTTTCAAAATAATATAAAAATTATCATTCTCATCTCGTACATTTAATTAATACGCCCAAATCCAGAGTACTGTGTTCAGTTTTGATCATCATATTGCCATGAGGGAGAGAAAGGGGGGAATGAAGAGTGACAGAATTAATAATCTGACTGAGGAACAAACCAATCTCGTTACACTATAGGTAATGCTTGTAAAGAAAGAGATTTGGTAACAACGGATTCCTGAGGAACACTATTACTAATAGGTGAGAAGAACGGTGGCCGTCTAAGCATCGATAAAGCCATAGAGTCACTAGAAAGGAAGACTGGGATGAAGTCACATACAGAAGAACAGAAACTGTAAGAGGGCATTTTCAAAATTAAGGATTTGTGTCAAACTCAACTGAAAACCTTTGAGATGTCAGATGGAATGGCAAAGGTTTTGCCAAAGCCTTGAAAGGATAGTAATAAAAAATCAGAAAGGAAGGTGAGAAGATTACTATAGAGAATTCCTGGTGGAACACCATAATGGAAGTCAAAATGTTATGAGAGGAAAGATGCCTCATAATCTTTCTGTTAAGGACAGCTCCAAAGAGTTTAGAAATCCAACATATTAGAGTAATTAGACGGTTGGGAATGATCATCCTTCTTTGAGACAAGCTGAAAGACAGCGAGAAGGAAAGGTACAAGTTGACAACCAAAGACGAAAGAGTGTACCTAGGCGGGGTGTCAGCAAAGAACATTTTCCTTTTTAGAACCAAATTAAGTGCCCTGTCAGGTCTTAATGTCGTATGTGAACTGAGGATATAGAGGGCAGAAAATACATCCTATGATGACAGGCATGAGGAAGACAGAGGGGGAAGGAAATAGGTGGATAGCACCGAATTAGATGAGAAAGTTTGGGCAAAGAATTCTACCCTATCAGTAATAGAAACAGCTCCAGAACCATCAGAATGGAAAAGAGGAGGGCAAAAGAAGGAGGTAATGTTATTCGAAAGGCTTTTGGCAAGATGCCAGAAAGGGTGGGAGGAATATGAGTTGGAAAGTTCAGAGCAGTTGGAATGAATTAAACTGTTTTTAACAGGACAAAGAACACACTTAACACAGGTCTGGAATAAGATGGTGCTGGTACCATTTATAAGCCACCTCCCTGTTGAAGACAGCAAATGAATCAAACCTGATTAAACCATGGCTTATATTAATTTATTTATTTATTTATCGCATTAGTCAGGGGGTCGGGGAAAGGAATTCATGCCTCCATGCCCGAGAGGATAACTTTGGTAAAGTACAAGGCACACTCAGATGGATCTCAGCCACAGAAGTAATAATTATTCCAGGGAAAATAAAAGAAGCATTGCCTGACGGCCCCTTGATACTCAGCACCAAAATACCACAGTCGCTACTTCTCGGAAGGGGTCACAGGCCTTAGGTACTGGAAAAACTGAACAGGTTTCTGAGATATGACTGCGACTGGAGGAGCACAACCGAGAGAATACATTGAGAGTAAAGAGAAAGATTAGTTCTAATAAATAAATAAAATATGTTGGAACTCTCTCCTAAGCGGTCAGGGATATGGGCAGGCTCCTGTACAAGCTGCTCCAGATCATTTAGGACAGAAAATATTTAGGCTTGTTCACCTAATGGATCGGTGAATGGAGAGGAGAGCCAAATATAGTGGTAATCATTGAAATTACCTAAAATGGAGATTTCAGAAAAGTGGGAATTAGTAAGAATATGATTCCCTTTAGAAGTTAAATTGTATATGAGCTTTGTAGCATCAGTAGAATTAGAAAATGAGTAACAATACAAATACATTTAGTCAGAATGACAGGAAAACCGATGCCAGAATATAGAGAATTCTTAAAAGTCAAGTTCAGGAGCACAAAAGGAAGTTAATTTTGTTGCATCTGAATACACAACAACCAACGTTCACTCTGAAATGAGAATAGAGAAAACAGGAGGATACAGAGGAAAAGTTTGCTATCAGGTGGCCGCCAGCCGAGTCCCGGTAATGGGAGTGTGAGGTTTTGTGGAGTGGTGGTGCTCAACAAACAGGAAATTAGAGGAAAGGCCGCGGATGTTGCAGAAGTGGATGGAAAGTTTCAAATAGATGCCTATTAATCTTACTCGGTTATCACCGGGAGATGGGAAGAAGGTGGGAGCATTTACAGTCCCCCTCGTCCAGACTTCAAAGTAGGCTGCTCAGGAGCCATACTATTGTCCCTAATTTTGAAACAGAAGGTGTGAGTTATAGTGTGCTTATAGTCTGATGTAGACAGTTGGGGGGAAGTGCTTAGGAGAGTGTATTGCCCTACTCTTCATTCTAGTGAATCTTTGAAAAGGGTCAACAATGAGAGATGGTCAAGAGATAGTCATGACAACTTGTGAAATGGGAGTTCCAGCTCTCTCTATCACCAGCTTTTCATCCATCTCGTGCGTACTGACCTTTTCGAGTAGTGGTACAGCATCGTTCCCTCTCACAGTCAAATTCTCATTCTCCTTTCTCTTCAAATGTCCGAACCAACTCAAGTTATTTTTCTCAGTGCTCTAGCACATGCACTGCAGTACCACAACACTCTTTCACTTCTTCCTTTACCTGTCTATCTTTCCACGTAATTCCAAATGCTCCTCTGTAATAATCCATTTTCACTAATCCCACTTTTTACTTGCGTCTTACCAACAGTGTCCAAGTTTCACTTCCACTTATTAGAGTTAGGATCACAGTACTGTCATGCAGCGACTTTTTTACATCCATTCCCACTTTCCTATACTGCCAGTGAACCACCCACCTTTCTTCCCTGCCGCACCATTTCATCAATTTCATCGTCAAAACATCGTCCTTGCGCATCATACTGCCTAAATAATCGAAAACACTCACATTATTTCTTTCCTGACCATTCAGACTTAATATGCACGCCGCGATTTCATGCCTCTCAGAATCCATAGCATAAATTTTTACTGCTTTCACTTTTATATTTCATTCCATACACAGTTACACACACTTTCAAATTTATTCACCAAGTCATGCAACTCCCAGTCATCTTCACATGACAGTATAGTATCATCAACAGACAACAGTACAAGCAGTTTTCAAAGTCTACCTTCTCTCATCAGTGACACTCTAACATCAGCCGCCCTACCTCGTATACCTATTACAACACCATCCATACACATAGTGAAAAACCATGGAGAAATAACGCATCCCTGCTTCAGTCCAACATTCAGATCAAAGAACACATTTAGCTAACGCTCTGCATGGACTGCCGCCCTTCTGCCCTCACACATATTTGTGTCAGTATTCTACAGTTTCCCATTTACTCCATATATTTTTAACACTTTCCAAACATTCCTTGTCTATCGACTGTGTCATATATTTTTCCTATATTCACGGAACCATTCAACAGTTTCCCATCTACTCCATACATTTTTAACACTTTCCAAACATTCCTTGTCTATCAAGTGTGTCATATATTTTTCCTATATTTATGGAAGCAGCATTCATCTTCATTACTTCTGTAAATACTCTTCCACTAAATTCTTAGAAAGAATATCTGCTCTACGCACTTTGCTCTTCCTAAAACTCTCTTTTTCGTCTTTAGCTAAATTTCACTCCAGCTCTGTCGATAAGCTTAGTATCCTACGTTATATCTTTATTATGACACTAAGGTGGCAAATACACATATGACTACCACACATTTAAGCTTCCTCTTTCCGTTTGTATTGGGAAAATATTACATCTTAGTTTCAGTCTCCAGGAACTTTGCCTTCCTTTCAGACCAGGAACCACATCTTTCAAATGAATGCACCCACTACCTCTCCTCCGTATTTTAGTTCTTCACCCAACACTCCATCAGTTTCTAGTGTTTTCCCCCTTTTATTTTAATTTTATTCAGTGCCTCACACACTTCCGTCTTACTGATCCCTTCCGTTATTCTCGCCTTTCTTCTCCCACCAGCCATTCCTCAAACATTTATACCTGCACTACATTTGTTATATTGTATTCCGTAGCTACGTAAAATATTCTCTCCATCTGATCACTTTCTCATCTATTGTTCTAACAAGTGGCTTTTCCCACAATCCAAATTTTTTACAAAACAATTGTTACATGTTTTTTTTCCACACTAGAGACACCTTGACTCGTATGAAAAGGGTGGTAATAATTAACTCTCTGGTGTAACGTTCAGGGTGTGAACAGGTGTAAAGTGCTGTCTGTTGTTTGATTTGGTGATAAACAGTTTAGTATAAATAAGGAGGGGTATAGGATACAACATACTACCGGTACGAAGTAAATTAACTCTATTACTATATTTACACAGTAATGTACATAACAGTGAGTAACGAGGTCAATATAAACCGATCCCTTATTATTTCTAACGACTGAAGCTCCCCAGTTAAGGATAACAGTCTCTGAAACTTTGACAATTCATACTGATAGATTAAGAAAAACAATGAAAAGACCAATACATAACTCACAACAGTAGAACATATACAACTAGATACAGCACAATAAACACCGCAGTCATTTGATCCCTAGACCCACCGACCCATCTCCGCCAGCTGACCCGAGTCCCGACTTACTTCACAGCCGAGGTTGCTCCGACCCCCAGCTTGAACGTGAAATCAGAACTCAACTCTGTACTAGTCTTGATGAATCAACGAACCCTCATGAATTCTGGAACACCAAAGTCCTGACTGCCAGACGGAAACGAATCTGTGGTCGTTCTCATGGCTTTATTCCATCGAGCTCAATTCCACAATTAACTGAATGTAGAATTCCTAGGTGGTGGAAGCTCGCTGATTTATCATCTGTCTCTTGACAAACATAATAATAAACGCATCACAAATTACTAATCAGTTACCTTACATTTAGTACTAAGAAAAATTTGGCAACAGTTGTTAGAGATAATATTACTTTATACCTCTACGAACTCAATCTTATAAATGACAAATCAAACTGGATTTCATATGATTAAAACTTGCCTTATTTATTTAAAGTTTATCAGTACATATGAGATAATAAACTGGAGCCTGAAAATATCGTGTAATGTCATCCGATTCAATTTTCAAAAAGCATTTGATAACGTTCCCATGCAAGACTGTTATGTAAGTTAAAAGCTTTGGACTCATGAATTACATATGTTAATGGACTGGTAATTAGCTAACGAATCACATGCCACGGGTAATGATAATCGGCGAATCTTCCGTCTGGGCAGTAGTAAAAGGGTTCCACAAGGCTCAGTTCTAAGGCTAAATGTTTTTGCTCTTTATATCGGTACTCTTTTAACGGTAGCGTAATTTGCAAACGAACGGAAATCGGAAGTAAAACATTTACTAAAACGGATTGTGAATCCATCCAAAATTTCTTTCCTGTTAAATAGAGTAAAAAGAGGCAGATGTAGTTTAACATAAATGTATGTCAAGTAATGCATTTTGGTCTTGAATGTACTATTGATGGAAGTTAAGGCCGAAGAGAGATCTGCGAGTCATTATCAGTACTGATCTGAAAAACTGTAAACAGTGTAGCTTACAGCAACAAGCAACAAGGCTAGCAAGATGTTTCACCACAAGAAACTTTGATCTCAGAACACCTGAAAAAATCTCCAGAGTTTGTGTCACTAATTATACATCTAGAATCTAAATACTAAAGTGACGTTGTGTATGTGTGTGTCTGTTTGTGCGTTTGTTCGTTTCTTCCACGAGAAAGGTAATAGCCATCGGCCTAATTCTTTCTGCATTAGGTCGGGGTAAGTCCAGGGAGTGTCAGAAAAATGCCAAAAAAAAAGTTGAGTGTGACGGGACGGCGCAAAATTATCGGAAATCGCGACACGTGAGAATGTCTGTCTGTGCAATTATTTGTTTCTTTTACGAGAACGATAATAGATATCGATCTATTTCTTTTTGCATTAAGTTGGTGTAAGTCCAGGTAGTATCAGAAAAGAACCAAAAAAAAATTTTTGCTAACGCGCGCAACGCGACGGCGCGAAACTGTCGAAAATTGCGACATGTAAAATTATGCAAAAATCATTTTTTCGACCGTTTGGTCAGAACTGGCCATAGTGGGCTCAATAACGATATGGAAACAATGGTAACAGTATTGCAAATATTTCCTGATGGAAAGGCTATTAGTCAGTCCCGCAAATTTTAGTCAGTCCCGCAAATTTTCGTGGGCAAGCACTAGCATAATATACAGGGCTGTCCCATGAACCTTATTAAGGACGGAGACATTCGAAATGGTGCAGCGGAGAGTCTACAGTACAGTACAATTATTCATCACTGCAAAAAATGTCGTTCAGTGAACGGCTTATGAAATTTAATATTTTCTCTAAAAAGTGATGCCTTAGACATCTGATACAAGTAATAATTTTCAACAAATTTTGACGACAACAGTCGTGATATTTTTTTATTCAACTTACTACTGTGGCTGGAAGTAACAGGATGAACTGAAAAGTACTACTTGCCATTTTTTATCTACTTTTTCTTGGAATTGTTCTTGCTCTTCTTGCCAGTCTTGTTGCCACGACTTGATGTCTTTATTTCTGGGCCGATTGACCTGAAATTTATGATGCATATACTGTACCTGTACCTGGTGCCCCGACACACCTTACTCAGATTTTCGATACTACTGATACCAAAACACCCATCCCAGCACAGGTACGTGTTCAGTGTGACTTGGGTGTCATTATGGTACGGATTCAGTTCGATTCGAAATAGACTTCTTGTTGACTTGCTCTGTGATTATCGTTTCATGTAAGTTATAAATGCAAGCAAATGCATGTATTAATTTATTTATTAAAAACGAACATCTTGAGAAGTCACACACTTTCCACAAATGTTGTTTGTTTGTTTTCTTGTTTACTTATTCCTTTATTGCTTATTTTTTGCTACCTGATCTTCTCCAAGAGTGTGGTGAGTGATAGAGCTTTCCTCTTTTCTGGCCTCTTCTCACACACGCTGGTTAGATCTTCAGTGCAACTTGTCTTACTCAATCAACTAACCTCGTTATGAGCCAATAGGTCTCCTGTTATCTGTACATCCAGTGTACCCTCCTGTGTGACTTGTCACCCTTACTCTGACTACCCGGTAATTTTTCCTTTTAGTCTTCATTCGCTCCCCCCTTCTCACCTCACCTGGCTGCTCTCTATTTCTCTTGCCTCCTCTTAACCTTCATTACTTCTCAGATCTTCCTCTCTTCTCACTTTCTCCTCTAATTTGCTCTCTCACTTAATCTATGTTTCTCTCATAGAGCTTCTCACTCGCTTCTCTTCCTGTTCCTTCTCTTTCTCCTCCATTCTGAGCTATGTCCTCCCTTCCGTGACTCATTCCCTTTGCCCTTAAAGTCTTCGCACGGTATATTCTTCTCTCTAAGCTGCTCACTCCCATCCTCCCTCTGAATCATTATTAATTCATGTTGTTCCCACGGCGTTCCTCACTACCAGCTCCTCCTCACTAGCCTTATCAGTCTCTTGCTCCCTCCTACTGTGAATTTCATGCCTCTTCCCTTCCTCCCAAGATACTCCCTCTCTCACTTCCTGTTGCTTCCTCAGCCCTCCTCACTCCCTCCCTCCCTCCCATCCTCCTTCCAGTGTGTGTCGGTACTTCAGCAAGTCCTCCTCTCAAGCACTGACCCGCCTCCCCTCCTTGCTCACTCCTTTTATTTTCCCCAGTGACTTGTGTTTCTTCCCCATCTCTCATTCTCCCTGTTGTTTTCCTCTCCCTCCCACACCCTACCTACCTTGCTCCCTGCTTTTCCTCCCTCCCTTCCTACATCTACCACCAATACATGATATTTTCCCCACCCTCCTCCTCCCTACACCTCTCTCCACTCCCTGCTATTCCCCCCACCCTCGCTTTCCTTACCCTTTTCCCCTGCCTGCAGCCCCCCTCCCTCCCTCCCTTTCTTCTCCCTTTTTCGGTTTCTCCTTTGTGTCTGTACAGCTCCCTCATCCTTCCTTCCTCTCTCACTCCTCCTTGCTCGATTTTTGACTAACGTTCCTCCCTGTCCCTCCATTTTCTTGGTTTCTGTACAGCTCCCTCATCCTTCCTTCCTCCCTCACTCCTCCTTGCTCGATTTTTGACTAACGTTCCTCCCTGTCCCTCCATTTTCTTGGTTCCTCCTCCCCATCACCTCTGGTCCCATCTTCTCTTCTCTCTCTCTCTCTCTCTCTCTCTCTCTCTCTCTCTCTCTCTCTCTCTCTAGTGCTTAGTGATACATGGCTTCATGTTAATGAGAGGGAGTTTAACGAGGAATTCCATATCCCTACCTTTGGATTATTTTATAGGAACTGATGCCACAGGGAGGGAAAGGGACCAGCAATATTATTTTGTCCTGGAGTGCCTGGATCCCGTGGCCTGAAGAGTTCAATCAGAGCAGGAAAAAACTGGCGTGAACCTGTCGGTGAAAACAGATGTGTACAGATTCAACGTTGTCTACCATTCGCCACATCCTTGATTAGGTTAGTGAGCTAATAGTGCAAGAGATTACAACTATTCTAGGTGACTTCAATTGTCAGGTTAACTGGTCAAATAAACCAGGAAATGCAGAGGCAAGAAGGTTTTATCACCTTTGCTGATGAAGCCATCTTGCCCCAGTGATTGACTGAGCCCACCAAGTGGAGGAACTTGTTAGATACACTGTTCACTACCTAAGATCTCAATTCCAGCCTAACTGTGGACAAGCCATTGGGAAGAAGTGGCCATAATCTATGCAGATTCTCACTGTGTGTACTCCAGATTGAAGCCAGAGTTTAGCATCGAAGTAAACCTGACTCAAAGAGAACAGACTTCAATGGCCTCAAAAAAGGAGAGTGTGCAATGCATTTGGAAATGAGGCAGAATGAGAATAACTCCTGGTGCTCTTCAGAGACTACTTTTTGCACAAGAGACAATGTTTGTGCTTAAAAGCCAGTTAGATCACCACTGTCGCAACCTAGACAGTCCGCATGTAAGGCAGCAGTAACAGTTAGGAATAGGAAGGCAGTGCACCACAAATTCAAAGACACTGGTAGTCTAGCAGTTCAAAATGACTACATCAACCTGTTTAGGAAGGTAAAGTCACTTACAAGCAGGACTAGGCGCATTACTCGTAAGAAATTCTGGAGAGCATCCCCATGTAAGAAGAATCCCAAGAACTTCTTTTAATATGTGGTCAGTAGAAAAATGGCTACGATCAATACTTAATCTTGTTTTCCTTTTTTTTTTTTTTTTTTTTTTTTTCGTAAAGATTTCCGAAACTGATCATGAAATAGCAGGCATCCTGAATTCCCACTTTTCATCAGTGTTCACTGTAGAGATGAGAAGTGACATCCCTAAACCAGGCATTACTGATGAGGGTGCGCCTTTAGAAGTTTAGAGAATGTTTGGTGCTTTGAAGCTGCAGTGTCTGAAAGGCTTGGCAAATTAAGAGCCAGCAAATTTCCTGGTCCTGACGAGTTTCTTCCAGAAGTCCTTCAAGAAGTACGTGACCAGTTGGCGCCTCACCTGGCTACTGCCTATTTATCTATCTATTGCCAGACGCCTTAATCTCGTAAGGGGTAGCCACAAACAAACAGCCTCCATGTCGCCCTGTCCTCCGCCATTTCACTGCCCTGCTCCCAGCTCACACACTCCTCTCTCATATACTGTACCTCTCCACTCCATCCATCCATCTCATCCTTGGCCTCCCCCTCCCTCCCCTCCCCCCCGGTGCACCTCACTCACATACACCCTCCTCGTCAGTCTCTCGCTCTCCATCCTCTCCATATGGCCAAACCACCTCAGTGTATTTTTCCTAACGCTTTCTATCACATCCACATCCGCACCACAACTCTTCTTCACTTCCTCATTTGTTAGTCTGTCTCTCCATGTGACTCCACATGCTTCTATCAAATAACTCATTTCTACTGCTCTCACTCGTGACTTGTGTCCCTCCAACAAGGTTATTATCTGTAATAAATGTCTGGCTACTGGAAAAAAATTCATCAAACTGGAATGTGGCACTTGTGTCCCCGATTTTTTTTTTTTTTTTTTTCAGGAAAACCTCCATTGTCTAGGAAAATACTGTCCAGTTAGCCCTATATCTGTGGCACGGAAGTTTTTGGAAGGCATAGTTGCAGATACGATTGAAGATCATCCAAAATCGAATAATTTACTGTAAAACTCGCAACATGGTTTTGGATAGCATCATTAATGCTTAACGAACTTTAATGAATTCTTCCACTGCATGCTCTGTTAATATGACCAGTGCCGAGCAATTAATCTTCTTTGTCTGAACTTCTAGAATGTTTGATAAAGTACCTCATCAAAGATTTTTGGCAAAAGCTTCTGTATTGGGACTTCAGGGTCCAGGGAGAATTTGTTGGATGGATTTAGAGTTGGCTCCAGAGAGTGACTGTCGGTAGTGGAACCTCTGACTGGACATCTACTACAAGTGGAGTGTCCCAAAGATTAGTTCAAGGTTTGTTATCGCTATCGTTTACGTTAATGATAAGGATGTCGCCATCATTAGTCAAACTGCAAAATATGGAGGCAAAAGAACGAGGAGTTAATCCTCATCATTTGAGAAGGTAGAACTACATAGGACTTAGAATGGTCTGAATGATGCCAAATGCCGTTCAACATGGACAAGTGCAAGGTACACGCTGGTCATGCAAATCCAAAAAACAACTACTTTGTTAGTAAGTGCAATCAGTAGTACTGCCTTGGAGAAAAACCTAAGTGTACTATTCAGCAGTAACCTCAAGTTCTTCAAACAATGCACTAAAGCAAAAAAGAAAGCACAGAGGCTTCTAGCTTATATAAAGTGGTAGATTTTAAATAAAACCACAAGGAGATATTCCTCTCACTGCGCAGTTCTTTTGTGCAGCTGCACCTGGAATATGTTGTGCAGGTCTGGTCACCACCCATGAAGAAGAACAATACAAGGCTTGTACGAATCCAGTCACTTGCATCTACACTGATCCCATCCACCAGGCACATGAGACACCGAAGCTAGTTGCATACTCTGGAGGTCTGTCACGGGGGGTTTAGGATGTTGGGGTAAGTAACCAATTTAATGGAATAAATGGCCTATACCAGTCTGTTGCTGAGAGAAAATGTATGTATACTGAATATATCTCCACTACTAATGGGAGAAAAAGGAAAGTCGCCACTTATCCCAAGGCAATCGACTTATGAAATAATGTATTAAGTTTTACTTTATTCTGGCTTACAGCGCCGGTTCTCTAAGACGAGAAATTTATACAATTACTTTATCAACTTTCTCTTCAGCAATACACAGCAGAGAATAATCACTCACGAATGCTGAATCATTAGTACTGCTGGCCTCTGAGAGAAGAATGACACTTGCCCCCTGCAAATCAATAATAATAATAATAATAATAATAATAATACCAAATAAATAAATAATATCAAATCAGTCTAAGCAGGTACTTGCTGATGCTAACTCCCAGCTGGCACAACGGAGTATTATGAATTAAAAAAAAAAAAAAAATGGCTCAAATATCGGTCGTGATTACTATCAAGGAAAGTGTGTGCAAACTGGGACCAAGCAAATTAAAGTAAGTACAATATGGAGAAATGAAACACAATTATTACATTAAATCGACCTTAAAGAGAAGACATGTAAATTTATTAATTACAGCAAGATAAATTCTTACATTATAAGAATCTCAACAATAAGAAAATTCAGAATCTCAGGCCACTTACTCAGTCAATCATGCTAGCTAATACTCTTAGCCTAGAAACAGAAAAAGGATGCTGTTAATTGGAGATATGCAGTGACGGGGCTGTAGACTGGAGCCACCGGTGAGACACTGGTAGAAACGAGAGATATTCTCCGACGATCCTGCTGGCTGCTCATTCGTCGTTATGTCCACCTCCCTGGGCCGCCGACGGAGAGATGGTTGATCTCCGGAAATCACAGACAATCCACAGATCGAGACACGTACTAATCGTCGCTCTCTCGGTCGTCCATCACTAACTACTAACTACGGTAAGTGGAGCGGCATGACGTCCCCAAGCTAAGACCCACAGCTCGGGAGTAGACAAACCCCCGAGAATCCTCGCCACGGCACACATCGGTCTTTCAATGGTGTCCCCCTCCAAATGAAGCAGTCTGTTCTCTAGGGCTAGGCAAGAACTGGTTCCAGAACCGATTCTAGCGATTCTGATGAGGTAAACTCAGAATCGATTCCCTGCTTCGGAACCGATTCCCAAGAGGCGGTTCCGCTAACACTAAATCTTATATTGAAATGAAAAGATATATGGAAGAATCGCCAATTCCCAGAGAAAAAGATCCGCTAGAATGGTGGAAACAACATGGCACACGATTCCCAAAACTCCAAAAGCAAGAGAAAATGTATCTCCGCTCCCCAACATCGTCACTGCCATCAGAGAGGCTTTTATCTAAGGCTGGCGAACTAGTGTCCCAAAGACGAAGCTGTCTTAGGGAAAAAAACGTAAACATTATATTATTCCTCAACAAGAATATGAAACAAGTGCGAAGTGAGAAATATTAGAAATTAGTATGTTTAATTAACAAGTTAGACATCGGTAATTTTATTTCATTTTAATGATGAATAAAATTTATATCCAAAACTATTGTTTTTAATAAGGAAATTATATTTTGTTATATTTTGTTAACTGCAGTCTGTCACCGATAGCAGTGGATTATGAGACGCACGTTTCTTATTTCCTAGTGGTTGGCATTATTATTTTTGATAAAGAGAAGCATGTTTATTCAATATTTCCCAATGGGTAGCATTATTATTTTTGATAAAGACCAAGAGAAGCATATACGTTTATTTAATAATCCCCAATGGTTTAATTGTTTGGTAATATTATTTTTGATAAAGAGAAGCATATGTATATTTAATACTTCCCAATGGTTGGCATTATTATTTTTGATAAAACTATGTTTTGGTAAATTAGTTTTCTCTTCCCTCAAAATAAAGAGGTAAAATTGTAAATATTTATTATTTAAAGCACCTACGTCACATGCTGTCCTTCCCAGCTGGTAAATTGTGGCTTTACAATAGAAAGCAATTATATCACTCAGTTACTCTTAGGAACAGGTCCTACGACCGGTTCCAGCAATTCTTTTGGCACTGAGAATCAGAACAGTCGGTTTCAATTTTAACGGTTCTTGCCCAGCCCTACTGTTCTCACGCCTGGTACAGAGGCATGTTCACCGGAAATGCGCGTGGCTTACTGTCCCAGTCATAGAGGTAGGAGTAGGTAGAGGCGGCATAAGGGATTAACCACGGGTAGGTCAGAGTGAGGCCGACAGATCTGACTCGACCAACATGGCGGCGACCCCTTTGACAGCTGTCTGACTTGGTTCCGCTGACCAGGCGCGAGTGTTTTCTTAGTTGCAAACAGAAAAAATGAGGAAGAAAGTAGGTTATGAATGGAGGGAGAAAAGAAAGTAGTTAATGAATGAAAAAAAAGGAAGCATTTAAGAACATATGGTAAAATGAAGGATGGAAGACAGATAGATGATTTAAAATAATATACATCAGCACATTATGAAAAAAGTTTATATCTGTTATTCTATATAATATTCAGCTTGACTTTACTAACTCTAGTCATATACATAATATACACTTACAAATTATAATTCACTCTAAAGATACTCACCGGTGAAATGTAATGGATGGGTCAGATTTCTTATCTCCTCTTTCATTACACCCAAATGCGGCACAGGTGGTGGGCATTTTTGGAGACTTAGGTTATTTGATGGTGAGTTACAACTTAGGACAGAACGTCTCACACCCACAGCTGAACTACAACTAAAACCAGAGGTAGAATGAAGTCTACTTTGTTTCTGGCATTCTCACTGAAGAATACCAGGTGGACACACAGCTGGAGGTATTAAAGGCTTAATAATCTCATGGCCACACCCGCGGAGATAGGATTAGGACTGTTACCTCTATGGGCACAGCCATAGAGGTAGGAGTGCACAGCAATCTTCTTCGTCAGGTAGGTGTTGCCGTGACCTCTTGACTTGACCAATATGGCCGTTTGACAGTTCTCTGGCTTCACCGGAGCCTTCTCATGCCGACTCTACCCTAATCCTACCTCTATGGTCCCAGTGGTCAAAAGAGGCGGGGCGAACGATATACACACATAAATTCACTCAGTGAAACATTAGTGTTGAGCATAAGAACAGTCACTTACCAAGCAATGACGAATGTTTTGAAAAACCATCCCAGTCGAAGTGCATACAAAGACGGCTAAACTGAGTGATACACACTGGGTTTTCCACTAGAGTTCGTGGCTTCCCATTATAATACAATGTCATGAATTTGTATAAAAACACAATGTGGCGAATTCATGACATTCTGCTCATAAGTAACTAGATCAACAGCTAGTTGAAGTAGTCAGAATCCTGCGTGGATTTGAATAGACTACTGGCACATATTTCGTTTAAACAGTAAGTCGACAAGGAATCATAGACAAAAGTTTAACTAGAAGCATAACCACCATGGCACATTAGGTAATTTCGTCACATACAAGGTCTGTAATACCTGGAATCAGCCATCAGCAGAGGCAGTTGACAGTTTTTCGGTATATCAATTCAAAGCTACGTTAAACAAAGTTTTGCTAGCCCTAACGTTGTGGTACATTGAATGCTTCCACCTTTACTATTAAATTTCCTAGGCCGGCCATTCCCCCCCAGGTTAGGCGGGCTCCTTTCCAATGTCTGGCCTGCAATGGGACAGATGGGTAAGGTAAGGAGAACCTTCAGCTTTGCCATACTTCTCTCACTAGTGGAGTAGTAACATGTATATACCTGGTAACATCATTCATATAATCTCCTAGGTATGGATCGTAAAGCCTTCTGAGGTACTACTTGTCCTTTTAACCCCATGTAACTCTCTCTCTCTCTCTCTCTCTCTCTCTCTCTCTCTCTCTCTCTCTCTCTACATCGCTGTAGCCTCCCTGCACTGCTCTGCCTCCCTCGCCTCACCCATGCACCCCTCCTGTACCTTTCATTATTGCATTTCTCTCCCTTCCCTTGTCCTTTGTAGTTCCTCCTTCTCCTCTTGCCTTCCTCCCTTTTCCTCAGTGGTGACGTTTCTCTCTCTCTCTCTCTCTCTCTCTCTCTCTCTCTCTCTCTCTCTCTCTCTCTCTCTCTCTCTCTCTCTCTCTCTCTCTCTCTCTATCTCTATCTATCTATCTATCTATCTATCTATCTATCTATCTATCTATCTACCATTATGATTACTTCCCTCCCCTCTCCCTCTCTCTTTCCCCAAGATTAATTTCCTCCTTCTTTCCCTCTATTATTTCCTGACATTACGTTCCTCCTTTCTCTCCGGCTCCTTTCCTCCCTCTCTCCTCTTCAGTTGACTTACCTCCTTTCTTTCAGGTTCTTCGTCCCTTTCCCCCTCTCCCCTAGCAACGCCCTCCCTGCTCCTCCACTCCCTCTTACAATATTTTCCCTTCCTATTCCAATCTACTGTTTCCTGGCTCTATGGTATTTGGTTACCTCACTCATTCTCTCTCTCTCTCTCTCTCTCTCTCTCTCTCTCTCTCTCTCTCTCTCTCTCTCTCTCTCTCTCTCTCTCTCTCTCTCTCTCTCTCTCTCTCTCTCTCTCTCAGGCTATTCGTCTCGACACCTATTAATACTACTGCTTCCAGACACCTGTGATGCCACTTCAATACACCTGTAATACCACACACCTGTAATATCTGGACGTCACCCCACACACCGGTAATACCAATTCAAGACACCAGTAATATCACTTCAAAATACCTGTAACATCACACACCCATAAAAACACTGTACTGTACACCACCAATTCAAGAAGACTTCATTATCACAGCAATGCACCTATAATAACACTTCAAGACACCTGTAATACCACTTCAAGACACCTGTAATATCACTTCAAGACACACGTAATACCACTCCAAGACACCTATAATACCACTTCAAGACACCTGTAATACCACTTCAAGACACCTGTACCACTTCAAGACACACGTAATACCACTCCAAGACACCTTTAATACCACTTCAAGACACCTGTAATACCACTTAAGGACACCTGTAATACCACTTAAGGACACCTGTAATACAACTCCAAGACACCCATAATACCACTTCAAGGCACCTATAATACCATTTCAAGGCACCTGTAATACCACTTCTATAATACCACATCAAGACACCTATAATACCATTTCAAGGCACCTGTAATACTTCTTCAAGACACATGTAATACCACTTCAAGACACCTGTAATACGTCTCCAAGACACTTGTAATACCACATCACGACACTTATAATACCACTTCAAGACACCTGCAATAACACATCAAAACATGTAATACCACTTTTATACATCTCTGATCCCTGTCTGACCACCTTTACTTCCCATGCTAGTAATCCCACACACTATTTTTTTTTTTTATGTAAGAGAGAAGGAACCAAAGGCCAGAAGCCCGTAAGAATGTTCCCTCCAAGAAATAAACAAAAAAGATAACACAGAGACACATTCAAGATCCGTTCATTTCGAGATGCCTGCACACACTCCGTTGGAAAGACTGGAGGCCACAGGCAGCAGGAAGACAAAGCGAGACAGTTCCAGAGTTGGCCAGTATCATACATGAAGGACTGGGAGTAACTCTTGCATTAGAGAGATGGACAGGAAAGGGTTGAAAGTTTGTTGCTAGACAGGTGGTCCGTGCCTACCGTAGTGATGGAGGGATGCAAGCAGACGGTTCAGAGGAGCAGTGACCGTTGAAGTAGCGATAGAAAAGAGATAGAGGCAACAGTGCGGCGAAGAGACAGAGGTTGACGGGAGCGAGTAAAGGTAGGAGAGTTAATGAGATGAAAAGACTTTGAATCCATTTTGTTGAAAAGAGCTGTATGTGGGGAGCCTCCCTCTTGGAAGCAGATTTTACAAGGGGTGTACCATGATCTTTCCATGATAAATCCCGAGAGAATGAAACCCAAGTATGTTTAAAGATGACTCAGGGTTGAGTTAGATACTGTTAAAATTTAGATGATGCTACTGCACAAGATTCTGATGAGATGAAATGTAAGAACCGAGTTTTTGATGCACTGAAAACAACCAGATTACTTTTACCCCAGTCAAAGATATGAGCCAAGTCAGAAATTAGGTGTGCCATAGCCTCATCCATTGTAAGCAGAAGTAATTTTGAGATGGACGTTTCGACAATGGAATCAAAGTCTGAACGATGGAGTCTTCAGTGTATGAGCGGGTAGGGTTAGATGTACTGCTTAGAAGGACACTGATGAATAGAAGGAAGAGAGCTGGTGTTACGACAGAGCTCTGAGGAAGACCACTACTGATAGCTCTAGGACAGCAGTTCTCAAACTTTTTACTGTGTGACCCTATCTGGAATATTTAAAGACTTCGCGACCCACAGGGTAAAAAAATCAAACACACACACACACACACACAAAGTAACCGGTATATAGCTTATCATAGTTATTATGAATATGCTAATAGTGTAATAAGGAAAATTAGAATTAAGTAAATAAATGACATTAAAAGCATTTGGCCTAGGCTATGTCCCTTCAACCCATCAGAATTCCTCTCGCGACCTACCTTTGGATCGCGACCCATAGTTTGAGAATCACTGCTCTAGAAGAATGGTGGCCCATCTACAACAGCAGCTATGGAACGACCAGAAAAGAAGCTAGAGATAAAGACACAAATATTAGGATAGAAACCGTAAGGTGGCAATTTGGAAATTGAAGATTTATGTCAGTCTCAATCAATGGCCTTTAAAATGTCAAGAGTAATGGTAAAGCTTTCGCTAAAGTCCCGAGAGAAGGATGACCAGGAATCTGAAAGGGCAGGTGAGAAAATCGCCAGTCGAGCATCCCGGGCGGAACCCATATTGATGATTGGAAAGAAGTTTGCGATAGGAAAGGTGTTTTAAAGTTTTTTAAAGAATAAATTCAAAAACTTTTGAAATGCAGGATGTTAAAACAATTCGGCGATAGTCAGAGGGCTGGGAATGGTCACCTTTCTTTGCGACGTGCTGAATGAGTGCAAACTTCCAGCAAGAAGGAAAGATGCAAGTTGATAGATAAAGGCGAAAGAGTTTGCCTAGGTGGGGTGTAAGCGAAGAAGCGCATTTCTTGACGACAATAGGGGGAACCTCATCAGGCTCATATGCCTTGTTAGTGTTATGCAGCGTATTCTGAGTCCCGATTTCTCGGGCACAGGTACGGTGCAACCTTAGGTTCTTTGTTCTCGACCGGGTCAGTCACAGACAAGGAAGGAAAGTCCAAACACCACTGGTCAAAAGGCACACCTATATATTAACAATAGACAGTTACACACACACACAATCTATGAGCAAAACTTGTGGAATATACAATGACCCAAAATAGCTCTTTCAATAATTCCTTGCCACGTAATTCAGCAAACTCGACCTTTACACAGTATTCTACCTTTCCTGATATAGAGTAGTTTCCAGTGTCACAGGTATGTTTCATCGATACACCAGACGCATTAGGTCTCGAGTACATGGCAAGGACAGTCAAGTATATCTCAATATATCAAACGCGTAAAATAGACAGCAGTGTATACTCAAGTCCTTATGTATATACAATCGTGTAACATAGACGGTTTCGCATGCTAGTTATATGCATTTGCGTGACATGGACGATACCCTAGTTATTGTTATGCTACGTGCGTGTTACAGAAGATGAGAGGATATAGTACTTAAGATATCTCCGTGCATGAGGGGCTCAGGGGGAGGGAAAGAGAGGGGGGGGACGGTAATATCGGGTCTCTGGCAGGGCAGGTGAGTACGGGGCCTAGGGCCTGGGGTTTGGGGCGGCAAGGCAGCACAACGGAGGGGGGGTGCACTGGCGTGATCGATCCTTGTGTAACACTGGGGGGGGGGGTCACACTTGAGGCAAACCCGTGGCTTGGCGCCACACTCTCCATACATAAGGTTATTGTCACAAGAGTTCACAATTGCACACGGGGGGGGGGGCAACACTGGGGAAACACAGGGGGGGTGCACTGAAATGGGAAGGGAAAGAGGACTAGTCCACTGGGGGTGGGGGCTCACAAACACTGGGGGGGGGGACACAACCTTAGAGTCTCTTACTCACTGTACTGGCGAAGTGGAGGGCACAGGTCACGGGTGGCAGGAGGGCCTACGCCGGGAGCTTTATGTGGCAACTGGGCATCGGGGGTGGGCCGTCCAGAGTGTAGTACAGGGGTAGGTCATATGTGGGGTCGCCACAAGTCCTGGAGGAGTTGGTGGGTGGCGTGGTGGGTGGCTCACTAGCCGCAGCGGCCCGGCAGGAGGTGGGGCTCTCCAGGTTAGGGCCGAAGAGGATCAAAAGGCGCGCCGCTCGGCACTGGCCCTTAGTTGTCGTCGGGGTCCTGGGGGCGGACCTGGGGCTAGGGTCGGCTGTGGGGAGGGCAGCACCCTGGCTGAGCCACTGCCACATCCAGCAGGGGCTGCCGTCATGGAGGAACTGCGGCCACCTGCACCAGGGGAGGTCCAATGGCTGCAGCAGGCATCGGGGAAGGCCCACTGGCTCCTGGGACTGTGGTCTTATCTGTGGGAAGTGGCCTCTCATGCTGGCAGAGTCCAGCAGCACCTGGGGAGGATGGGGCTTCAGGGACAGGACACCTGGCCTTGGGGACATCTCGCCCGATCTGATCTCTGGCAGGGTACCTGCAGGGAAGCAGATCCCACCCTCCCAGAGAGAGAGGCGGGGAGAGGGGCGCCTCGCTCTGCCACAGGAGGGGTGGGCGGAGCAAGAGGCGCTACCCTCTGTAGGAGCTTGGGGACTCTTGGAGGAAGTGCTGCCGAGGGTTGGCTCTCCTACTTGGCAAGCTCGGGAGGTCCAGCCAAAACTCCTGTCTGGGGTCTGTGGGGGAGGTCCAGGGGATGCTCCCTCCACCAGGCAGCCTCATTGGGCACTGCCTGTGCTCCTAGTGAGGACAGGGGTGGAAGAGGAGTCTGAGAGGACTCCTCCTGGCACCACAGACCCTGGCGGCTGGGAGAGGGCACCTGGCAGGCTCTCCCGGCAATAGCCACAGCTCCAGTGGAGACTGCACTTCTGCCACAGGGTCTGGGACTCCTTTTCTGGTGACATCGAGAAGAAGAGATCTGGTGAGAGCTCTCAGCCTAAGTCGCAGCTCCAGCAGAGTCTGTCCTCCTTCCGTCGGGCTTGAGGCAGCACTGGGGGACGACCGGGGGCCTGTTCCAAGTGGTACCTCCGGCAAAGTGTACCCCAGGACATGCCTCCCTCCTGGGGAGTACCGGCGAAGGTCGTCTGGTGGACGTGCCGACGTGGTGGCTCCCAAAGGTGGGTGGCAGAGGGTGGAGAACAGGTGGTTACTCCACCCACAGCATACCCGGCGGGTGCTACTGTGCCACTGCTCCCTTGGGATATAACAAACCTCGAGGCTCCTCCTGAGTCCTCTGTTAAATAGGAGGCCAATCCAGTGGACTCAGCATCCGAGGGTTTGTTTGGGATCTTGCCACTGCAAGTCCCACCCTGATTCCAGCGGGTGTTCCCTCCACTGGAGTGTAGTGTACTTTTCCTGTACACTGCCAGGTGGTCTGGCTGCAAGGAAGAGGGGAGTCGGGTCATGTGGGAGATATGTCGCTCTTGTCAGGTAAGACAGCCTCCCTGTCATCTCCTCGTGGGGTGGGTGTCACCCCCTCGTACTCTCCTCCTGGGGTGTTAAGAAATTTTACTGTCAGCCATGAGGAAGTCAGAGGAAGGAAGTGATGGAGGAACAGCATAGGATTCGTCTAAGGTAGAACTGGAGAAGAAAGTATGAGAAAGAGTTCTGCTTCATCAGTGGAAAAAACGTCTACAGTCATCCGAGTGGAAAAGAGGAGGGAAGGAAAAGAGTAGGGAAGGATGAGAAGGTAAAGTTGTTAGAAAGGTTTTCAGCAAGGTGCCAGAAGGACAAGGAAGAATTAGAGTTGGAGAGTTCAGAGCATTAAGCACAAATGAAATTGTTTTTAGGAGTAAAGAACAGACTTAGCACAAGTCTGGGTAGAAACATAAAAGTGATGAGAGGGTGGGTTGGCTCCAGTACCTTTTGTTGGCCCCTTTCCTTTTTGTGGACAACATTAGAACAAGCATTGGTAAACCAAGTTTTTATTTTTAATTGCATTAATCACAGAATAAGAGAACGGAATGTATGCTTTGATACTCGAGAGGATAACCTCTGTAATGTGCAAGGTATACTCAGAAGGCTCTCGGCCATGGAAACAATAATCATATCAAAGAAAACCATAGAAGTACTGCCTGAAGACCTCCCAGACATCAGCTTCAAAGTGCCACAACTACCGCTTCGTGGGAGGGTCCACATGCCTCATTGGAGTGAAAGGACAGGTTAAGGTGGTAAGGTTGTAATCAGAAGAGCCCAACAGAGAGAAAAGATTAACAGTATAAGCAGAAGAATTAGTCGTAAGGAAGAGGTCAAGTATGTTGGAACTCTTTCCAAGGTGGTCAGGGACATGGGGAGGGTGATGTACAGTCATAAGAAAAATTATCGTTACCTTTCAGAGCTATGCACTATGACAACGATGAAGTGTCGTGGAATGACGGGACAGGAAAGTTTGTAACTCAAACCCGTCATTGTTGGTTATGTGAGACAGATATTAGAATTTGTGTTAGAGGTAATGAAAACTAAATAGATCGTTTGGCCTCTGTGCACAGAGACAATACGCTTTATTATCCGACACCGAATTCATTAAATAAAAATATAACTGAATGGTCTGAAGTCAGCAACACACATGCAGATGGGCAATGAGTATGTGCACCCATGCCAGACGTATGATGGTACGTCAGCCGATACAAGCCAAGTTAGTAAATTTCAATGTAATAATGATATGTATTGCTTACTATATATAATAAATGTTGAGCAGAAGGAAACTAATGATACATGTTCAGTCTCATTGCTTTATTATTTTGTATACCCACCCCCTGCATCCAAAACAGCCTCTAGACGTCTGAAGCATCCATCTGAAGCATTTACCCACCCATCTAAAGCAAACAAATGAACTCGTGCTCCCCTGTTGGACTATTGTTAAAAAAAAAAAACAGTCGATGCCTATAGATTTAATACCCTCCAAAATAATTTATTTGTTGTATTCTGTAGATAATAAGTGTTGAATAGTAGGAAAATAATAAACCTACTGAGTTTCATTATTAATCCTCGGCGGGGCGCTCAGGGTAACACAAACACGTCCTACATATTTCCCTGCCATATGGCTCATTCTTGCTCATTATTCCAACTCTTGTAATGGGATTGTGATATGGCAACACTAGATAGGGGAGTGATGCACCCACATAGCCCAGCTAACGTTTGTTTAGCATGGAACATTCCTGGGATAACGGTCCTTGTTCTTATGAATTTACAATGAAAGGAAAGGAGAGCCAATGATAGTGGTGTACATTGAAATCACCTGGAATGGAGATTTCAGAGAGAGGAGAAATTGAAAGAATGTGTTTCATTAGAAGTAAGATGGTCGAAGTATTTTCATAGTCAGCAGAATTAGGATAGCCGAAGCCAGAGAGTGGAGAGTTCAGAGGATTCAATTTCAGGAACATGAGAGAATAATATATTGTGGCCTACATATACACTACAGCCACCTTTGTCTTTGAAGAGAGTACTGAGAAAGTAGGAGGATACAGAGAAAGGTTTGTTATCAGTTGCCTCAGACAGTTCATTAGTGAGGAAGAGAAGGTGAGGTTTAGAGATGAGGTGGTGTTCAACAGAGAGAAAGTTAGAGGAAAGGCCTCGAATGTTGCAGAAAAGAAAAAGTGTCAGACGGTGGTTCCAGGCATCACTCGTGATCACCACCAGGAAGAGGGTGAATGGTGGGGGGTTTTGATGGTCCACCTTGCCCCTAGGGACTCCGATGCTTGGTGCTGAGGTGCCATTTTGTTTTAAATATTGAATAGGAAGTGTAGTGTGTAATGTACACCCGAGGAAAGTTCAGCCTTATACACCTGCCTGACAGTACATAGCTTTATGCGTGAAACAACGGCTAGTGAAACAGTAGCCAGACACTCAAATGTCTGGTACCACTGTGTGAGAGGGGAGAGGTTAAGGGAGGAGGAAGGCTGAGAGAGTTGATAGGTCCTACCCCTCCCTCTTCCATCCCCATCCTTCTCATACAGTTACCAGATACAGGAATATTGGCTACTGTTTCGCCACCATTTGTCTCACACTTACTATTTCGAAGTGGTGGGTGAGTGTGTAACATGGAGCTATCCTCGAGTGTACATGTATGTAGTTTGGTGTTGACAGTTAGAGGAACTTCTACTGGAAAGCATGCTGCCCTACTCTCGGTGTTACTGAAACACTGAAAAAGTTAGAGGGATGGACACCAGCTATTCCTGAGGGCTGATGAAACTGAAACTCCAGCTCTCCCTGTCATCGGCTTTCCATCCACCTTGGGAGTACCACTCTGTTGGACTGGTGCTACAGTCCACTCCCATCAGACAACAGTAATCCCACACACCAGTATTCCCACACGCCCGTAATCTCATACACCAGTAATCCCACACACCAACTATCCCACAAACAAGTAATCCCAGACACAGGTAACCCCACACACCAGTAACCCCACACACCGGTAATACCACTCACCGGTAATCCCATACACTGGTAACCCCACACACTGGTAATCCCACTCACCGGTAATCCCACACACCAGTAACCCCACACATCGGTAACCCCACACACCAGTAACCCCACACACCTGTAACCCCACACACCGGTAATCCCACACACAGGTAACCCCACACACAGGTAACCCCACTCACTGGTAACCCCACACACTGGTAACCCCACACACTGGTAACCCCACACACTGGTAACCCCACACACTGATAATTCCACTCACCGGTAATCCCACACACCAGTAACCCCACACACCGGTAATCCCACACACCGGTAATCCCACACACCGGTAATCCCACACACCGGTAATCCCACACACCGGTAATCCCACACACCGGTAACCCCACACACAGGTAATCCCAAGCATCATTTCCTCAATTAGGGTCCACTTAAGTTTCAGGCTGTCAGTATAATGAAGCGGGAAGACAACAGCAAGGGAGACGGGAAATGCCTACTAGAATACTCAAACACTTGGTGAAACATAGATCGTGAGAACACAGTTGCAAGCCTGTGTGTGTGTGTGTGTGTGTGTGTGTGTGTGTGTGTGTGTGTGTGTGTGACGTCCTCGCAATTATCTTTGAAAACCCGAAAATGAACTTAAAAGCTTATTTTAAATCATCATTATCTAAAAATGAATAAAAAGAGGCATAAAAGCCAATCGGCAGAGAGGTGGCCTGCAGTCCTACCGGACCCAGGTTCAAAACCCCGCTGGGGCAGTAAACAGGCAAAGGATTTGAATTTCATTAAATCAGACTTTACTGATCTACCAGAAGACCCGCCGACAAGTCGTAAAAATATCCCCGCTTATACCAATACACCAGTCTTGTATGAGACAGCCTTAGCATGTTATCAATATGGAAAGTGGGTGTTAGCGCTGAAGTGGTGACATGTTGAGGTGTATGGTATGTAGGAGGACTACTGGGCCTAGGGAGCAGGCTGTTAAGCCTATGCCCAGAGTCGGACACAAAAAAAAAAAAAAACATATTTAAAGATCAGTTTTCCGTACCTCCTGTCATCATTATTACATGAACGTGATCCAGAATGGAGCTAAAACCTTTATTCTCCGGTTAAACTTATCAAGACTAACGCAAAACAATAACACTTAATCCTATAAATCCCACTTTTAGGTGTAGGGGTATCAAGGCTAGGCTATCGCAGTCCTAATTATTTGGTCCATGTCTGCGGTGCCATTACATGATCGAAAAACATCCATTCGGTTTAAAGGATTCGAATCTATGCCTAGCCCCCAAAACGATATAAAGTACCGTACATATTATCATCCAAATTAAGAGTGAATAGTGAAAAATGTCCAAATGTACTAATTTCCTCCTCCCTCGATGAGAAATCTACTTATCTATCTATAGCCAGACGCCTTTATCCTGCAAGGGGTGACCACAAACAAATAGCTTCCATGTCGTCTTGTCCTCCGCCATTTCAATGCCCTCCCCCCAACTTACACCCCATCTTTCATCTACTTCACTACTCCATTGCACAGGTGACGATCAGAAGTGAACTGAATATATTAAAAACTAGTTCTAGATACGTTTTTATTTCTTCACTTTTCTTCTCTTCTTGTCACGGGGACAGAGACAAAAATTTTCTTTTTATAGCCTCTTATTTTTCAAGAAGAGAGTCCGCAGTCCATGTCTTTTGTTCTAGTCTACCTACCTCTCGATCTATGCCCTTCTATCTATCTCTGCCTTTTTCTGTATGGATTTATTTATCCATTAATCTCTCCTTTCTGCCACCACTAATCTTTTTTCCTTCTTCTCTTCCCCTCTCATGGCTTCCTTTATCTTCCCCTTCACTCCCCTTCTCTCCATTGTTTTCGCTCGTGCTGTTTCTCTCTCCCTTCCCTGTTCATGCTCTCTCTCTCTCTCTCTCTCTCTCTCTCTCTCTCTCTCTCTCTCTCTCTCTCTCTCTCTCTCTCTCTCTCTCTAAATTTCATCGTTTTATTGCTTCCTCTGCCTGTTATATTTACTATTCATTTCGCGTTGTTTCTGTCCCTCTCCCTTATCTCCTATTTCATTACTTACTTGTTCTGCCTTAATTGTTTCCATTTTCGTTTTGTTCTCCTTCCATCTCCAGTTCTTATCTCCCCCTCTCATCTGTCGCCCTCCCTCTGATTTCCTTTTACTACTTCTTTTCCCTCTTTCGCACTTCAGTTTGTTTCTACTTTTAAACTAATTCCTCCTTCTCCTCCCCTTCGTATTTACCTTCCTCTTTTCCCCTTTCTCCCTTGCTCCACTTCCCTTTTCTTCTCTCTTTCCCTCTCCCTTTCCCTATCCCTCGCCCTCTCCTTCTCTTTTCCCCTTCCCTCTCCCGGTCCCTCTTACTCTCCCTCTACCTCTTTCTGTCTCTTCATTGTTCCTCTTCCTTCCCCTCACACTCAACACCCTTCCCTCCTTTATATTCCATCTCCTCCCCTTCCTATCTCTCCTTCTCCCCTTCTTTCTCCACTGCGCCCTCTCCCTCTCCTTCTTTTCCTCCTCTGTGTTCTGCATCCCACTCTCTGACTCCTGCATTTCACTTCGCCCTTTTTATGGTCGTCTGGATATTTTCTTTCTCTCTCTCTCTTTGTTGCTTTCCTTTTTTGCCCCGCCTCTATATCGATCTATTTTTCTCTTTTTTATCTAAATAGATAGACTGGTTAATTGACTGACTGACTAATTGACTGGCTGATATGGATATATATACCTTAAGTACTATAGATAGATAGATAGATAGATAGATAGACAGATATTTCAAAGTTCGAGTCTGTCTTTCTGTCAGTCAGTCAATCTGTCTGTCTGTCTGTCTAATGCTGTGCAGTGCAGCACGCGCAAATGCTGAGATATCAACAAATTTCTAAAGCAAAGCTGTTAAGGGAAAAATTAAGGAAATGCCGGCTGCGTACTTGCGTCGTGCCAGAATAGCCTTCAACATGCTATAGAGCGGCAGGGTAATACACTGCATACTTTCATTTAATTCTATGGCCCTGACTTACTGACTGTCTGTCTCTCTGTCTTTCTGTCAGTTTGCAGTGCATTTATTATATATATATATATATATATATATATATATATATATATATATATATATATATATATATATATATATATATAATAAATGTGTGTGTGTGTGTGTGTGTTGGGGTGGTCTTAACCCGCCCCATCCCGACCACTTTTTCACCACTGGTACCCCCAATCCCGACCATTTGGACCCAATTTTTTTTTGCTAAAACCTTCGCTTTTGGTCAGAAACAATGGCCAGTCACGAAGAAATTGTTCCCCGGGGTCCATAAGTGCCCTAAACAGATATGCCTTAGTCACACCTGGCACTGTGTTCTCTGTAGGTGGTCTGAGCCTCTAACGTTCTCTATGGTATTATAAGTCTGGGAAACCAATGAAAGTAAGTAGATATGTATTTATTACAAACATAAAAACATGTGATAAAAGAGTAAATTGGATTTTATACAAAAAAAAGTGCTGAAATAAGCATTGTACCATCATGCGAAACGAGCAAAATCGGGCAGACTGGTCACAATGAATCGCTAACATTCCAGAATCATGATACATATCATTTTTTCTACTTCCATAATACATCTACAATAACATTATACCATTTTACATTTTATTGAACTGTTTTTACGTATTCACAAGCCTTTCGATAACATTTAGCGTAATGTTAGCGCTTATTTACGTAGTGAGTGAACTCGCTGTGACTGTTATTTCAACTCGTATTGTGTTTTTTCTACTTACATAATACTTTCCTAATAACATTATATACTTTTTAACTTTAGAGAACTGTTTTGAGATAGTTTCAGGCCTTACGTAAATATTTAGCGTAATAATAGCGCATAATAACACACATGATGAAGTCGCTATGACTACTATTTCAACTTACAACCTATTTTTGTACTTATATCATAATTCTCCACTAACATTGCACATGTTTACACTTGATATAATTGATATCACATAATTTCAGACCTTACGATTCAACTGAGCGTCATATTATCGCGTACTTACACAGTGAGTGTTATCGCGATATCATTTGTTTCATCTTACACTATTATTCAACTTATAAAATACCTTACTACTAACATTACAACCTTTTCCACTTTATATAATTCCTATCACATACTTACTGACCAGAATGTTCTACTGAGCATAATATTTTCGCAGATTTACACAGTGGGTGTACTCGTGACATCAATTATTACAACTTACACTATTTTTCAACTTCTACGTTTTATTCACGCTAATATTACACCCGTTTTCACTTTATATTCTTGCTATCACATATTTACTGACCAGAGTGTTATACTGATCGTCATATTTTCGCAGATTTACACAGTGAGTGTAGTTTTGATATCACTTCTTTCAACTTACACTATTTCTCAACTTATACATTACTTTCCTGAAAACATTACACCCGTTTCAACTTTATATATGACTTAGCACCTACTGACTGGCCTTACCATTATAATGAGCGTCATATCCCCATCCCATACAGTTTCAGTAGTGTAGGAAATTATGGTACTCTTTGAAACAAGGCTGAAGGCACAACGCAACATTGCACTCGACACACTCGTACCTTGTGTCTTTTCTCTGAGTGGATGGTCTGACTGTCAAGTGCTTGCATACATGGCAGCGGCACTGGGGTTTATGACGGTTTGGGTCGGAAGGGATTGTGCTAGGATAGTGGCGTCCTGCGAGGCGTAGGAGAGTCTGGGCAACCATGGGGGTGCGGGTGCGGTGTGTGGGTCTGTCCTGGGCATGCTTGGCGATTATTTCACGTGCCAGCTCCCTCACAAACCCCTCAAAGGTCTCGGATACTCCGGTGGTCATGGCGTGCAGGTAGTGTGCGTTCAGGACTGTGATGTCAAGCAAGTGGAAAAAGAGTTTCTTGTACCACTTCATCGTGTCCTGGCACAGTCAACACTGGAAATCATCGAGTCTGACTGATCCACTTGCCTCATGTTCAGATTATAGTCCAGTACAGACTCGGGTTTCCAGACGTTGCGTCTCCTCTCGCTACGGTGGTCCATGGAGTCTGTGCGGTGCATCAGGGGGCTGTGAACAGTTGATAGGAGGCAAACTTCCCTGTTGTGGTTCCACAGGGTGGCAAGGATGTTATTGGCCTGGAAGAAAACCACCTCGTTCTTGTCAAGTTTCCTCCCTATCTTGACCATATGGCGACGGTTTCTCTTGACTGTACAACAGACTCCGGTGTCGTGTTGGTGGAGGAACCTAGCTAGAAGAGGGCTAGTGTACCAGTTGTCCAGGTACAACACATGACCACGATGAAGGTACTCCTCTATCATTGTCTTCACCACGGCCCCAGAGAGTCTTATACTACGATCTTCTGTTATATCTGTCTGTGTGCCCGTGTACAAGACTATGTCTTGCACATAACCAGTCTTACGGTCACACATAACAAAGATCTTGAACCCGAAACGGTGTCTCTTGCTGGGTATGTACTGCCTAAAGGAAATATTGCCTCTCCACAACACAAGACTCTCGTCTATGACGAGGTCTCTAAGGATAAAATGAGGAGTGGAACATTTCCCGTAAATGATCAAATACCAGCCTAATTCTCCTCATTTTATCTGTGTTATTTGCATTGGCTGGATCTTCTGCATCAAAAACGTGGAGGCAGCCAAGAATATACAGAAATCTGTTACGACTCATCACCTTTCCAAAGAAAGGTGTGAGGATCATTGGGTCAGTTGTCCAGTAGGCAGGAATTTGGTTTTTTCTTACCACACCCATCAAGAGAACCAGGGCAAAAAATAAGAACATCTCTGAAATTGTAACGGGATAGTCATATTGTTGGGAATGCCTGCTCGTGGTTCCCAAACGTTCACTTTCACGGCGCTGTGTTCATGAAAATATATTGGTCTGTTCCATTATGCACCCCACAAACGCCTCCCCAAAGAACAAGTGGAAAAAATCCACCCTAGACGAACCCACATGCACACCTGGAGCCGTGCAACCATACCGCCACTCCTCAGTGAAAGGGTGAATGATGGGAGTAAAATTACTCCCATCTTCCCAGTTCCACGAGACACCACCGTCTCCAGCCACGTCCCCATCGTCCCCTTCGTCAGGGTGGGGAGGTGAGGGTGGTGGGGAAGGTTGGGGAGGTGGAGAGCGGCGCCTCTCATGACTCGCACTTCTCTTCCCTCTCCCTTTTCCTTTACCCTTTCCCTTCCCTTTCCTTCCTTTCCCCACATCCTGGGGCTGTGGGGAGGAAGTTTGGGAATATTGTGGGGCGAAAGACGTGCTGGGGAGTGGCTCCACCTCCTCTCCCCTAGGCCTGCGTGCACCACGTGCTCGTGCTGCCTCCCTCACACCACTTTCCCCTTCACCCCGCACTCCCGCCACACCACTTTCCCTTTCACCCTGCGCTGCCGCCACACCACTTTCCCTTTCACCCAGCACTCCCACCACACCACTTTCCACTTCCCCAGACAAAAGACTTGCACCATACCTGATATGTCTTCTCGCCCCACCTTCTGATCCTTGGGGTGATATTTTTTCTTTTCCCAACCACGAGGCGATATCACGTCCTAAGCCACCGTCATCCTCATCGTCCTCATCCTCGTCCTCATCAGATTTGGGATGGAGAGATAGCCGTGCACGTGGTTGGGGAGCAGGCTGGCCTTCCCTTGCCTTATGGTATGTCACATACCGATTTTTCCGGGGCGAAGGGACCTCTTCATCACTGCTTGTTATTTCTTCCTCTGGCTGGACGTAATCGCGATCCACCACATCATCGTCAAGTGGAGAATCACTATCTCCAGTGAAGGCTTCCAGGGCGGATGAAATTTCGTCATCTGAGAGACCTTTCTGTGCCATGTCTGACCTGGGTCACTGCTAACAGGTGAGTGACCGAGACAAGGGCGAGCGCGGGTCACGCGGGGTCTGGGACGCTGCCCACCTGGCGGCAGGTAGGGGAGGCTTGGGTACGTGGGCGAATCGAAAATCTCGCGCGAATTTTGAAAATTGTGGAAATTATGAACCTTGCAATTGCAGGATGTTGAAGTACGTCAACGGGATTGGCAGTGACATAACGTGAGTACGTGGAAGTACGTCTATGGGACGCCACGGGTTAAGCTTCTGTTTCAGTCTGCCGTGGATGATCACTATCAGGGACACTGATATTTATTCTTTGGCGTCTATAAGGGATTACCTTATTTTTATCACAACTACAAGGCAAACTGGAATAGTTCCCTTTTTTTTCTTTTCTTTAAGTACTCTCCAAAGAGTCCTTAGCAACTTTTACTTTCGAAGTCTATTAATATCTCTTACCATTTCGCGTGATGCTCCGAACAAATTTCGAATTAGACATACAGAAAGACACGAGCTTAAGGCTGTAGATTTAAATATAAGTATATATGTGTGTATAGTACTGCCCTGCCTCTCTGTCATACTTATGGGCATTCTGGCACAACACAGATATGATGGTCGACATTAGTTTCAGGAACGTTTTTTAGACTTAAAGCACACACCAAAGGGTACTTAGCAACTTACTTTGAAGCTTGTTGATACCACTTACCCTTTATGGGTGGTATTCCACCCAAACTTCGCATTACAGACAACCAGATAGACGAATGAGCACCACCTAGACGTACTCTCAGTATTATAAAATTAGGCAAGTGCTCGTGGGGTCCCTCGCACTTGCTCCTGCAGAGGGCTCTCGCATTGCTGTTCTAGTGTAACGTTGTCATTTGGATTTTTTTGCAGCTAACCAATTGATTGTGTTATTTGCAGCTTTGGGAATGGAACCCAAGTTGTCCGAATGCAAGTCCGAAGTACACACAAAGACACACAGCTACTGCTACAGTTTATTCTAATTCTACCTCTGGGCAAAAACTTCTACGGAGATCCTATGCCGGGCTCCGGGAGCAGAGTTTTTTGGTCAAAATGTGATCGCTCATTAAATATAGTAAAAGTTTTTCAATCGTGATGGGACCAAGTTTTTTTTACACCAGCGATTTTCTTGCGATTTTTCTGCCAATTTTGGTGCGATTTGAATGTGTGGTTTCGGCTGCCCAGAATACACACACACACACACACACACACACACACACACACACACACACACACACACACACAGGGAGTCAATCAAGGCAGACGTGCGACATCGGCGCTCCGTACCTAACCAACACAGCCAGTGGCATTACCCAAATTAGTATCTTTGTATGAGTCAAGCTCTGTACCAGGTTGGACTAAATTATTTTTCATTATTAAAAGAAAAAATAAATAAATTTAACCCCTTAACCGCGGGGCATCACTTTCGTGACGCTCGGCCACAATGGATCATACCGCGGGGCGTCACTTCTGTGATTCTGTGTTATTTTGAATTATCCCGGGCTCTCAAGTGGTGGCTTGTATCATCTATCAGTACTGCCAATGTCCAACACTAGTCAGCACTCCAAATCTCATCTGTACTCCCATCCATTGTTGACAATTTAGTGATTTTACCCCCTTCGTGACTCCCCTCCCTACCTGCCCTCCATTACCCTGTCCTCTCACCTCCCACGCCGCGCTGCGCTACACAAATTTCCCCCGGATTTTTCCACAGATTTCATCCATTGAAATAAGCCCTATGCCCTATACTTATACAAAATAATATATACCAAAAAAAAAAACAGGTAAGTGATAGTCTTATACACCAGGAATTGGCTAATTATCACCTGACAAAACCTCACGTGCATTCATTCGCTACATTACCACGGTAATTTCCCCCTTGAATTATGCCTTGTAATCGATGTCTGTAATAAAAATATATATCAGAAAGGAAGGGAGAAGCCTAAGTGACACTTACATTCATCTGGAACTACCTATTTCTTTATGTATTGCCGAGATTTTCTACCTATAAAAAATTAGCATGTAAGTTAACAGCAGTCAGCCTAAGTGTCACTGTCAACCCTTCTCTTCTCAGATAAGCCGCGGCATTTAGTTCCTTGTCCTCCGCTGTAGAAAAACAATGTCGCACTCGAGCCCCGCCATTCCTGCTGCTTCTGCGCCCATTGCAAAGGGCCCCGTGACCTCTACCCCTAAGAAAAGTAGTGAGGGAAGCAGGAAAGGCCTTAGTGACTCTGCAGTGGCACGTGAACTGGCAGAATTGTCCATGGTTATGATGGACAGTGACTGACAATTTGGGTGAATCTTGTGATGATGCCAGAAACAGCTACGACGAGTGCTTCAGTGTCAGAATTAGTGTCTAGCTCCAAGGGAAAGGAGCCTTTAGTGCAGCAAGGACAGGAATTTGGGAAGGGAGTGAAAAGGCGGCGTGTTAGCCCCAGAACAATGCCCCCACATGACCCAGCCCGCCATGAGTGACGAGTGCATTCACCTCCCCGTTCCCCAAGCCCCACTTCACTCATTTCTTCATCATCGTCGGCTGAATTATCTCCGGAGTCTTCGTCGTCGGAGTCACCACCAGCATCAACAGTGAAGGTAGGCCGTAGAGGTAGAGGTAAATCAAGGAGAGTGAAAAGTAGTGTAGCTAGTAGGGTAAGGGCTGCTAGTGCTGTACGGCAACCTAGGGTCAGTGCAAGTGATCTTGACCGAGAAAAATCTGCCTCACAGCCAACCTCCACCACCACCACCACCACCCGCCCTACACCACCACGACAGGGAATCCTGGACGCCTTTGCGTGGACGGAAGGGTCAGATTTTGTGCCAGAAAATTTAGTGTTTGATGAGAGCTCCTCAGGAGTTCACCCTGCCTTCACTATGGACGAAAATGCTGAGTGTGTCAACTATCTTTTGGCCTTCCTAGATGACGAAGTCATGCAGCACATATGTGCTGAGACCAACAGGTATGAATCACAACATGCTGCAAGTGGTACAGGTGCAGCCAAGATGCAACAGTGGTCCATGCTGGGAGTGCAGGAGCTGTATGTGTTCTTTGCCCTCATGCTTCTCATGCCACACACCAAGAAGCATGAGTTGGAAAAATACTGGTCCATGGACCCCTTACTACCCTCACCCACCTTCAATAAGTACATGGCCAAAGATCGCTTCCGGAACATCATGGGAAACCTGCACTTTGCCGACAATGATGTACCTTCCCAAACCGACCCACTCTGGAAGATCTGGGAGATTCTGAGAAGAATGAAGGATAAGTTTATGTCATTCTTCCACCCCTTTCAGAAGGTTGTCATTGACGAATCCTTGGTTTTGTTCAGAGGACGTCTTCGGTTTGTTCAGTACATTCCAAGCAAACGCCATCGCTTTGGAATTAAGTTCTTTGTACTGTGCGACTGTAAGACGGGGTACATCCTTGACTTCGTCATATATTCTGCCAGCACTGTCGATCTGGATAAAACACACCCCCTTGGCTTCTCAGGCTGTGTAGTGAAAGTGCTCCTAAAAAAGTATTTTGGTGGGAATCATGTGCTGTATACAGACAACTACTATACAGCACCGAAACTTGCCAAATACCTTTCAGAGCATGGCATTGGCTCCTGCGGCACTGTGAAAAGTAATTGTGCCCACTTCCCCAAATTCCCAGAGGCAGGAACCTTGCAGCAAGGAGACGTGCACCTACGCATGTCTGAGAAGATGCTGGCAATACAGTGGCATGACAAGAGGGTCGTGCACATGCTCACCACCGTACATAAGGGGGAGATGAGAGACAGTGGGAAGGTCGACCGTAGGACAGGCGAACCTGTGATGAAACCTGATGCTGTGTTGGACTATAATATCAACATGCGGCTGGTGGACAAGTCCGACATGATGATTGGTGAGTTCGACTGCCTCAGGAAGAATACTAGGTGGTACAGGAAAGTTTTTGTGCATCTCATAGATATGACGATGCTGAACGCCTTCATCCTGTACAAGATGAAGGTCAAGCCACCCAAGTCCTTCTCCCTGAGGTTGTTCGCCAGGACTTGTGTCCAGTAGCTGCTGGAAAGATATGGTAGCGTGACAGCAGCAACTCCAAGGCGCCATCCAGTAACACTTCCCGACCGACTTGAGCAGAGGGCATATATGGATCGGCACAGACTTGAGCTTATGCCTGCCACAGGGAAAAGGAAGGCTGCGATTCGCAGGTGTCAGGTATGTGCACATACCACCCGCCGCACACCTGAGCACAAACCCACCTCTTGGTAGTGCTCCGAGTGCCAGGTTCTCCTCTGTGTTACCTGCTTCTTCGATTACCACAGCCAGAAGCAGTTCTAACAGTGACATGTAGAGGTGTGTGGTACGTAGGAGGACTACTGAGCCTTGAAAGCAGGCTGTGAAGCCTATGCTCAGGGTCGGTCACATAAAAAAAAAAAAAAAGTGTGAAAGCAGAATAATTTGGAAATAATGTGTAAATAATGTGTAAATAATGTGTAAATAGCAGGTGAAAGCAATGGATGTTCAGTACATATGATTGAACAGTGTATTATAGTTTTATCTTACTGAAAGTGACAGTGAATAACATAGTGTAAGTAAAACAGAAGGGTAAATATTGAAAATAGAATAGAAAATGTAAATAGTAATGTAAGTAATTAGTAATATAAGAATATGAGTACAAATAAGTTATGTTATAACAGTGAAAGTGAATCCGTGGCTATCTACGTATTTTACTGAATGAAAAATTGAATGACTCCAGTGACAATAAACTAATACGACTGAAGGAAACTTATGGAGAAAAACTCCAGATATATATAAGTGTGATATAGTAATAGAAATATAAAGTGTGAGGGGTTTTATGAATAATAAATGACAGAGTACCAAGAGTGAACTTGCGCAAGTGCGACGATCAGACGAGCTCGTAATTTCCATTGCTTTCACAGTGTTTTTTTTTTGGAGTATGGATCCCAAACTACTTGAAAATCATAGAATAGTGTTTATAGTGTTTATATCTGGCTGTGGTAATCATATTACGGGTTGTCGGGAAGTGTAAAGTGGAGACTTCGTTACCCTACTTCAGAGGTCTCCACAAGTCCTAAGGTAACAGACGAAGGCTCAACAAACATTCCAGAAGAAAGCTGAAGGTATGTGCCATAAGCGTATGTAATTTTATTATTCTAGGACTAATAACTGATTTTTGGCAAATATTTTTTGAGAGTCTGTTGCAGCCCGAATAACCCCGTGGGACACGCAAAACATTGGTAAACATGCCCGCGGTGTAGGGGTTAAACAAGACTTGTTCAAATTGAAAAGAGAACCAAGACGAAAGAATGCACTGAGTCAGCTGAGGTTTGTTTAGACTACAGCAGCACGGGAAATGTAAGTACATACTCTGTACTTTTAGTATTGCAAAATGGATACATACTTTAGTAAAGCAAATTTGGAAAAGAAAAGGGATAAAGGCAGAAAGCAAAATGATGATTTCTACCAAGAACTGGTTGAAGTGGAGACTCACAACAGACTGGTTGAACGTGTACACAAACTAGAAATGGCTTTCAAAAATGAAATTGATGAAATAAAGAAGCAGATGCACTTGCAAAAGGAAGAAATAGAAAAACTAGGAAGGAGGCCAACAAGAAAGACACAACCATCAGTGAACTAACAGTGGAATTGAGTACACTTAGGAAGAAAATGAGTGAAATGGCAAGTACAGTAGTCAATCACGAGAGTGTTATGGAAGAGTTCAAAAATGACACAGAGACAATTAGGCAAGTAAGCAGTCTTATGGACCAGAGCAGTGATATTGAGAAGATAACACAGGTGAATGAAGCTGTGCAAAGCTACAAAAATGATGTGGAAACCACGTATGCTGAAATAGTGAAAGTAAAGAAAGACTTAGAAACAAGGGTGGAAGAAAAAAGCATTAAACAGGAAGTGAAAAGAATAATCCAAAACAATCCAAAGTTAGTCAGAGATTCAGTAGATATAAACAAATCTATAGTAATCACTGGTATAGAAGAGGAAGAAGTAAAAAACAAGATCACAAGAGACAAGAAGGAGATGGCAAATGTAATGTGCTTACTGAAAGAAGTATCAGAGGAAATCTGTAGTAAAGACATAGAGGAACACAAAAGGTTAGGGAAATACGAGAAAAGCAAGACAAGACCTCTAAAGGTGACTTTCCAGAGTGTAAACACTGTGGAATAGATACTAAAAAATGCAAAGAATCTTATGGAAAAAAAGGAGTTCAAAAATGTATGGATAAAAAGATGCCTAACACAAGAGAAACTGGAATTACTGAAAGAGAAAAGGGAGGAAGCAAAAACAAAAAATGAGGGAAGATCAGAAGAGGAGAAGAAGAAATTTTTTTTACAAAGTAATAGGATTGCAGGTACGAAAGTGGTACACAAACAGGATGGAATAAAAAGGAGGAAGGTAGTAAAACCATGTCATGACAAGTATATAAACAAGATGATAAAGTTGATGTACTCAAATGTGGATGGAATGGTATCTAAATTACTAGAGATGAATGATTATGTCAGAGAAAATGAACCACAAATAATATGCCTAACTGAAACAAAATTAACACCAAGGATATCCAATGACATACTAAACTTAGAGGAATACAATATATGGAGAAGAGACAAAAATTTAAAAAAAGGAGGAGGAATTATAATATTAACTAAGAAAAATCTAAAAGTCAATGAAATAAAACTAGATATACCATCAAAAGTAGAACTGATTGCAGTAGAGATCAACACATCTGAAGGAAAAGTAATTGTAGCCAATTTGTACATGCCACCCAGATCAAACACATAGGAAAGAGTTGAATATGAGGACCTGGCAAAGAGTACAATTCAGAGTTTAAGTTCATTACGTTGGGTCTGGTTAGTACTTGGATGGGTGACCGCCTGGGAACACCAGATGCTGTTGGCATCCCTACGTGTCAAGTGGGGTTGGTGGAGGATTAGTGCTCCTCCCTGTAAAACAATTAACTCTAAGCCCTTGGCCACCCCGTCTGGGATACATGGCGTCTGGCAATGAATGAATGAATGAATGAAGATCATTACTACATAAAATGGAAGAGAAATCGGAAAGAATTATACTAACTGGGGATTTTAATACAAATATAAATTGGAATACTCTAGATATAATTAGCCAAGAAAGCTGTTGGGACCAAAAGCTCCTGGATCTCGTGCAAGAGTTTTTCCTAACGCAACATGTGAGGGAAACCACCAGAAAAAGAGGACTTGATGTACCTTCAGTGCTAGATCTAATATTTACTAGGCAAGAAAATGATATTGACAGTTTAATATATCACCCTCCACTCGGCAAAAGCCGAGTGGAGGGTGATAACTTCAGGATAGCATATGACATAGTTAACAGCAATGACAGTTACAAAAAGAGCCTAAACTATAAAAAGGGAAATTATCAAGACCTAAAGAAGTATTTCTTAGAAGTTGATTGTGAAAATGAGCTTAGAGGACAAGATTTAAATGCTGTATATAAAAAATTCTGTGAATTTTATGAAATAGGAGTCCAGAAGTACATCCCACAGCACAAAGAAGCATATAAGAAAATACAGAAATGGTTCAATACAGAATGTAAAAAATCAAAAGAAAGAAGAGATTTGTTGTGGAATAGATACAGAAGACACAATAGTGAAAGGGCGTATAATAATTACAAACAGGCAAGAAACGATTATACAAGAATAAGGAGGGAAGCCCAAAAACAGTTTGAGGAGGATATAATAAATAAAAGTAATGATCAACCAAAGCTGTTTTACAGTTACATCAGAAGCAAAACCAAAGTAAAAGATATAATACAATCCAATACGGACGAGGGAATCACTTACACACAAGAGAAAGATATTTGTGAAGCACTAAATAAGAATTTCCAATTAGTTTTTACAGAAGAAAAAAATTTTGAGAGGGACTATGTGGAATATGCATGTCCACACATACTACCAGATATACAAATAGCAGAAAAAGTAATACAGGAGGAGTTAAGTAGATTAGACAGAGGAAAAGCAAGTGGTCCTGATGAAATGTCGTGTTGGGTACTACGAGAATGTGCAAAGGAGTTAAGTAAACCATTATTTTGAATTTTCAAGAAATCCTTGAGTCAAGGTAAACTACCTGATATTTGGAAAAAAGCAAATATTGTCCCCTTATTCAAGAAAGGAAATAGACAAAATCCACTCAACTACTGACCAGTATCACTGACCAGTGTTGTAAGCAAGGTATTAGAAAAGCTTATAAGAAAAGCTTGGGTAAATCATCTAGAACACAATATAACAGAAAGACAATTTGGTTTCAGAAAAGGAAAATCATGTGTTACTAATCTGTTGAGCTACTATGACAGAGTAACAAACACAATACAGGAAAGGGAAGGATGGGCGGACAGTATCTATTAGATTTCAAGAAAGCTTTTGACACAGTACCACACCAAAGACTTTTATGGAAACTGTACCATCAAGGAGGAATTCGAGGCAAACTGTTTTGTTGGATGCAAGACTTTCTCATAAAAAGAGAAATGAGAACAGTACTAAGAGGAAACTATTCATCATGGAAAGAAGTGACTAGTGGAGTACCACAGGGTTTAGTGCTGGCACCAATCATATTTTTAGTGTATATAAATGATATAAACAGTAACACTGGAAATGAGAGCTATCTTAATATGTTTGCAGATGATGCAAAAATACAAAGGAGAATTACTAACACAGACTCTTGCAAAGAGCTACAAGAAGAATTAAATAAACTTCATGAATGGAGTAGTACATGGCAAATGGAATTCAATGTGGACAAGTGTCATGTAATCAAGTTTGGTAAAAGTGGAAAAAGACCTGATTGGGATTATAAGTTAGGAAATAAAACCCTATACACATCAGAAAGACAGAAAGACCTAGGTGTGATTATTAATAACAGACTATCTCTGGCTGACCACAACAGCGAGAAGGTACGGAACATGTATACACTGCTTGCAAATATAAGAATAGCATTCACATACATAAATGAAGACATGCTAAGAAGAATAATAACATCATTCATTAGACCAACCCTGGAATATGCATCAGTAGTCTGGAGTCCTCATCTCAAAAAACACAGACAAGATTGAAAAAGTTCAAAGGGCCGCTACAAGATGGATACCAAGCTTAAGGGACCTAAACTACGAAGAAAGACTAAATAAACTGAATCTATCAACACTACAGGAGAGGAGGAAAAGAGGTGACATGATAATGCTATATAAGTGCATATCAGGGAAGGAGAAAATAGACATAAATGATTACTTAACATATGGAGAAGCATCAGCAAGAGGACACTCAAAAAACTGCATAAGAAGAGAGGTGATAAAGACGTAAGAAAATTCAGTTTCCCAAACCGAGCAATTGATCAATCGAATGCACTACCGAATGAAATAGTGTGTGCCAAAACAATTCACAAATTTAAGGATATGTACGATAAATATGGTTTAAGACACGGGACAGTACGAGCTTGAGTCATTCCTGTAAAGATACAATTAGGTAAGAACAATTAGGTAAGAACATACATGGCTACTGTTATAGTATATTAGACACATTTATGTATGAATATAATGCTTTGCCCTGCTCATCTGTGTCAAATTTACGATTACGACTATTGTGGCACGACACAGGTACGTGGTCAGCTTTTTTTTTTTTTTCTTAAAGCATACTCAAAAAGGTCATTAACAACTGTTGTATTTTTGGAGTTTGCTTGTATCTCCTACTGCTTTTGGGAGGTGGTTTGCACAAGCTCTCACTCCAGACAAACAGACAGGTACTTACGTACAGACAGACAGGCACAAATTTGGATAATAGAGCAAAATGAAAGTATACATGTATGCAGTATCTCGCTCCTGAGTCATAGTCATCTGGGACGATGCATGTGCTATAAACAGCTGATATTTCATTCTCTTTTTTTCCTTTTGGCCAATAGCAGCATTTGAGGTTGGAGTTTTGTAGATATCTCAGACCATCTGTGCATGACGCTCCGCACAATGGCAATTCTGGCACGACACAGGTAGTCTACATACTCGGTCGACTTCTTCGATATTTTTTTTTTTCTAGACTACACTCCAAAGGGACTTTAACAATAATCTTACTGTTGACACACGATGCTCCTCACAAACTTCGCTTCTCAGACATACACACAGAAGCCGACATACAATTAGAGAGAGAGAGAGAGAGAGAGAGAGAGAGAGTGTCCCAAGTTTGCAATGTTGATGAGATCTGGCTGCTTGTGTCTTGCCCAGAAGGAGTTATGGATAGCATATTTGCTATGTGATATTTTGCTTGATCTGATGATATTTAGAGATTCCGACGTTTGACCACTTTCTCCTTTAATTCACAGGTAATGGCAACGACAAGGCCAGGTACCAATGTGTGGCTTCTTGAAGTGATAATGGCAACGACAAGGCCAGATACCAATCTGTGGCTTCTTGAAGTCTCCAATATCTGAGCTGGGTAAATCTCATTTACCAAATAATATGGTCGTGTTGCTCATCTTTTATCACTACCGCATCCAAAAGAAGACAGATTCACAAAGCATCAAGGCTGTAATAACGGCTGTCTTCGTGTGGTCTACAGCCAACTCAAATACGGTAAGTACCTTCGCTTACGCTTCAACTAAACTGAGTTTTTTGATTAAGAGGTACCGAAGCTTACAGAGAAACAAGAGCAAGATTGGAATGACCTAAAACATTCAGCAGCAGGTATTCTTGGCTGATATGGAGGATATTTTTTATATTCTCTTCTTAGATGCTCTGAATCGACGGGAGACAAGTAATTTCTCATTTCTCAAAGGGCTGATCCAGTTATATGGGCACTGAGGATCGCAAATTCAATTTACCAGCACAAAAAAAAAGACATGAAAAGGAAATTTCTCTAAAGTGAGCACACCAACGACAAGCAGAAGATGCCCTATGTGTTGGAGTTACAGGGGAGGTATTCTTTGACAGAAGTAGCACATCGTCAGCTGATGATGATGAAGCCGTTGCTTGTGGATCAAACCCCCTGGAAGCTCCACGAAATGATCGCCTGAGAGTAATTGTGACCTAGACCTAGCAGTGACTTGAGATCATGAGGGCCTTTCTGTTCACCAGGCAACAGTAGCCCATGCCACGACTGCAAAATCCATGGGAGTTGATCTTGCATCGTCCACCGCTTCCACCAAAAGGCTCAGTCAGTGGAAGGGACCCAGATTATTGGGACTCAAAACTACTTCCTGATGTTGGACGCAACCATAACCCAGTTGATTGGATTGCCGTTTTAGTGACTGGGGATGGCATAGAAGAGCTTTTGGGAGTACCAAAAGCAAATGTAGTCCATCAAGCTCTCACCTCATCAGGAATTAAGGATAAGATCATAGGCCTGACACAACATCAAACACAGGGCTAGCTCAAGGGGCGTGCATGCGTTTGGGGGAGGAGTTGATCTTCTGTAGCCAGCTTGCCATCATCACGTTCATGAAGTTCTCCTCAAGGATATTTCTGTTGTGTACCTAGGAAAATCACCTGGCCCTGAAATCACACTTTTGAAGAGATTCAGGGAGGCTTGGCCATCAGTCAACCACTATCAGTTAGATACGTTTGACAAAGATCCAGTCACTAAACTTTCATAAATGACTATGTCTGCATCTCACAAATGCAACTCAAGGTACTGGATTTTCTACACAATGTCCTGAGAACCGGAAACCATCCTTGCAAGGATTATGAAAAGCTACTTCAATTGAGCCTCCTGTACCTCGGAGGAGACGTAAGAGTTGACAAGCTTTTGTCCCCAGAAGCCTATCATCAGGCCAAGTGGATGGCAAAAGTTATATACCAGTACTGTGTGAAGATACCTCAACTTCAGTTCCAGTTTTCAAGACTCAGTCACCTAGAGCAGCAGGAAGTGAACTGTATGGCCCTGTTTGGGAGTCATATACTTGCATCACTGGCACGAGGCTCCAGTCGCCATCAATATATATATATATATATATATATATATCTAGGCTGCTTCCCCAAAAAGAAAAGAGGGTAGCTGAGACAGGACGACACACTCCCAATTTACTCATCACACACACACACACACACACACACACACACACACACACACACACACACACACACACATTTACTCATATCTTGGCCCTAAGTGCATGACAGATCCTCACCTCACCACACCACACAAAGGTTAACTGGGCAGCGCAGCCAGCGACATGCACAGCAGGACCCAACAGCAGAGCTGATTTACCCCTGCCACATCATAATGGAACCATCCACTTACCTATGCCTGGCCTGATCAGCTGATCAGATCAAATGCAGTAGAATATCCCCTCTGGGCTGCGTCATCATTTATTCATTCACAATTTCTCTCTAGTCATCTCTATCACGTACAGCCACCCTTCCTTGCCCTACAGACATCCCTCTCGTATCTAACGCTCTCTTCGCACTGTCCATCCATCCTATTCAGTGTCTCCCTCTCAGCCTTACACCCTTCACATCCGATCCAGTTCTTTTTCACCAATCCAATCACTCTTCATTGATTCTCTTCATATGCCCAAACCATTGCAACATTTTCTGCTCAGCACGATCAGCCATCTCCAGCATAACTCCAGTTTTCCTTTACACTTCATCATTTCTCATACAATACATATGCATCACTCGACACATACTCCTCAGACACCTCATCTCAATTACATTCACTCTTTTCCTCTCTGATACACCCATATACCATGTTTCGGTCCCACATAACACACTCAGTACCACTACACTCTCATACAGCCTTCTCTTTACATCCATTCTAAGAGAACAACATCTAAACACTTTTCTTTATTCCTCCCAGCACCTTACCTACTTCATTCATTCTAAACTTCACCTCTACAGCTATTCTTTCATCCACAGCAACACGTGACGCTAAATGTTAAAAACACTCTACCTCCTCACGTAACTCACCATTCAAAACTACATTCATCCTCCTACAATCTACCAACCTCGTACACTTCATCACTTTTCTTTAAATCTCATTTACTCTTAATTTCCTCCTTTCACACACCCTTCAAAATTCCTCTACCAACTGTCTCAATCTCTCCTCTGAATCAGCCACCAGTGCAGTATCATCCTCAGGCAGCAGATGATTCAGAATCCACTCTCTACCATCGGCATTCAAAAGCACCTAAAAATTATTTCAGCCTTTATAACATATTTTGCCGGTTCCCTGACAAGTAAAGTCATAAGAAAAAGTATCATTACCCCAGGAATGTTCGATGCTAAACGAACGTTAGCTAGGCTATGTGGGCGGGTCCTTGCTGTTCGCCCCTCCCCTATCTAGTGTTGCCATATCACAATCCCATACAAGAGTTGGAATAATGAGCAAGAATGAGCCATATGGGGGGGAAATACATAGGACGTGTTTGCGTTACCCTGAGCGCCCTGTTGGGGATTAATAATGAAACTCAGCACATTTATTTTCCTACTATTCAACACTTATTTTCTATAGAATACAACAAATAAAATATTCTGGAGGATATTTAACCTACAGGCATTGACTGTTTTTTTTTTTTTTTTTAATGATAGTCTAGCAGGGGTGCATGTGTTCATTTGTTTGCTTTAGATGGGTGGTTAAGTGCTTCAGATGGATGCTTCAGACGTCTAGAGGCTGTTTTGGACGCAGAGGGTGGGTATACAAAGTATTAACCCGCTAACTCCTGTTGACGCATATAAACGTACAGCAACTACAAGGTCTCTAATTTGCACAATTTTCATATTTTGCGCATGATTTTTGGTATGTATACACGGGACTCCTTCCTCTACAAGATGCCAGGCAGGGTCAATGCCTTACCCCGCACAACCTCCCTCCCCCCCGGCATGCCATTGTCGTGACAATTCACCTGTTATCAGTTACTTGGCCAGTAAAGTCATGTCGTGCCACAGTATGAAATTCAAGGCCAGAATGATTCCCCAATCGATGACAATGTGGAGGACAAAGTTTACAAAGCATTAGAGGAAGAAACAGTCAGAAATGATGATCGGGTAATGTCGCCAAAAAAGGTCAGGTATGTTGATGTGTTTGGTGAGTGATACAATGCTTATATTGCCTATATTACTGTGTGAAAACCAATATACTCTCGTACTACATATAAATCCGTACCAAATAAATAAATAAATAAATACCGTTTATGAGTGGTGTGGAATAGTTAACCTTCCAAAGAACTTGTTTTCTTTGGATCCAGCCTAATAGAAAACACAGTAAGGTAAGGGGTACTGCTACTTATATTCAGTACTTTAAACCTCAGGTTAGCGATTTCTCTATGAATATTCGATGTTTCTTATCAAAAGCGGAGGTTTGAGCCCAAAAAATGTTTTTCCAAAATTGGTCGGGATTGGGGGGGGGGGGGCAGTGGTGAAAAATCATTCACGACAGGGCGGGTTAAAGCAATAAGACTGATCCTGTATTATTACTTTCCTTCTACTGAACATTTATTATACATAGAAAGCAATACATATCATTATTACACTGAAATTTGCAAACTTGGCTTGTATCAGCTGAATACTATCATATGTCTGGCATGGATGCACATACTCATTGCCGGTCTGCATGTGTGTTGCCGACTTCAGACCACTCGGTTATATTTTTAGTTAATGAATTCGGTGCTGGATAATAAAGCATGTTGTCTCTATGCACAGAGGCCAAATGATCAAATTGGTTTTTATTACCTCTAGCACAAATGCAAATGTCTGTCTCACATAACCGACATTGACGGGCTTGAGGTACAAACTTTCCTGTCCCGTCAGTCCACAACACTTCGTCATTGTGTCACAGTGTATAGCTCTGAAGGGTAACGATAATTTTTCTTATGACTGTACATTGGTAACATAGCTTATCAGGCTATGCTCCGTCACCTGTGGTATATCTCGGAAGACTTGATACGTCTTGCACTGCTTGACAACAGGGTTAATGGTGATGAGAAGGTGAAATGACAGCCAACCTGAAAGAGTGCCCACAGAAAGGACTCAAGTGGGTCCAAACCAAAGGGCTCCAAATGGATGGCCGTCTGAGTCCATGGGTGATAAGCCGGTCCACCAGACTGTTCCAGTCTCTCCAAGCTAAGAACACATTCCTTGCTAAAGACCCCTCAACATGGCACTCTGACGATAACTTCTGTCTTGCAAAGAGGCAAGCAGAAGACCTGAAGGTGGTCAATGATGCAGCAGAGAGAGGCATTGCCCTCATTGAGAAATTCACAAGCAAACCTCTGTCCTGTGACAAAGAAGACCTCCAATTCCTCCTAAGAATTGTCCACTTCCACTGGCGGACCATGAAAAGGAAGGGAACGAAGCTGGACCTCACGAAACAAATGTTTATGTACAATGCATTAATTCTAAGATGATGTTGAGGACTTCTGTTTATTTTATTCATTTTTGAGAGTTTCAATTGTTCCATTAAGATTGGCTTAAGGAGTACTCATGAAATAAAGTAGTGTGTTTTGTATATCAGTATCAGTTATTTCACTTGGCTAACCATGATGATATGAAGTGAAGTATTCAATCATCGGGACCTTTAACTATTCTTCAGTCTTTCTGAAGTTTTGCATGAAGTTTTCTGATGGGGAGCACCAAAGTGACACAACATGAGCAAGATTCCATCTCGATATTTTTTTTCCACCTTTACGTGTTTAGGACACTCTGATATATATATATATATATATATATATATATATATATATATATATATACACGAGGTACTACCCAAAAGTTCCAGTAACTTGAATATTGTAGGAAAATAAGTCACCTTACCTCCTAGTTCTCACTGTTGCCTTCAAAGTAGTCCCCTTGGACATGTATACAGTGGTCCCAGCATTTTTTCCATGAGTCCATGCATCCTTGGAAGGCTTCAGCCATCATGGTCTTGAGCACCTGCTATTCTGTCTGGATCTCCTCGGTCGAGTCAAATTGAATCCCTTTCAGTTGTAATCGACGCCCTTTCAGTTGTAATTTCAGCTTGGGAAACAGGAAAAAGTTGCAGGGGGCAAGGTCAGGTGAAAAGGGTGCGTGGGTAATGATCACCGTGTTAGTGGAAGCCAGGAACTGCCGGACAACAATTGATGTGTGGGCCGGGGCATTGTCATGATGCAGGACCCAGTCCTTGATCTTCCACTGTTCTGGACGTTTGCAGCAGATGTTCTCCCTCAGACACTGCAAAACTACACAGTAAGGCTTTCCGCTGACAGATTGGCCAGGTGGAACGAATTCCATGTGAACAAGTCCTTGGATATCGAAGGAAATAGTCAACATTGACTTGACATTGCTATGAACTTGATGCACTTTTTTTTCAGCCTCAGTGAACTGGGAGAACTCCATTGCAATGACTGCTGCTTTGTCTCTGGGTCGTAACCATAAACCCATGATTCATCACTAGTTATGACCTTGAAGATGAAGGTGGCATCATCTCTGACCTGATTCTTGAGCTCCCTGCAAACTTCAACGCGATGTGCCTTCTGCTCGTCACTCAGCAGCATTGGCACAAATTTTGCAGTGATGTTTCTCATGCCCAACACGTCCGACAAAACGCGTTGCACACTCCCATATAACAGTCCAATGATATTACAAACATCATGGAGAGTTTGTCTACGAACTGCAAGGATAGCCTGATGAACATTTCCAGCGTTTTCTGGTGCTGTTGCCATTGACGATCGTCCAGAATGGTCATTGTCTTCAACGGATGTTAGTCCTTTCTTGAACTGCTCGTATCAGAAAAATGTTCTGCTTTGGGACATGGCATTGTCACCAAAGGCTTGCTGAAGCAACCAGTGAGACTCTCCAGCCATCTTATTTTCTTGAAGCAGAACTTGATGCAGGATCTTTGTTCTGTGAGGTCTGCCATTGCAAAACCGCCAAAAACCTACACACCATGCTACAAGAGTAAGTGAAGCTCAACAACACGTCTACTCACAGACACAGCCGGGGCCACACTGATGCACAAGGGGTGCTGCTGACTCTTCCTAGGGGAAAAAGGCAAAACTGCAAACTGTTGGCTCCCTCTCTTATTAATTACTGGAACTTTTGGGTTGCACAGTATTTCATATTCTACCCACTCCCTGTACTCCACATACATTCCTCAGCAGTCCCATATTCGTTGCTTTCACTCTTGACTTTTCATTTTCATGCCACACCATTGTCTCACACCCATATGTTGAAGTTGGTACTACCACTCCTTCATGTAAGCCTCGTGCAGCTGCAACACTCAAACTTCTGTTTCTTATCAAGGCCTTCATAGCACCAGCTACTTTCCTTCCTTGTGAGACTCTACTCTCTACTTCTTTTGCACATTTCCCCCTCTTTTTCTATCACTGTACCCAGGCATTTGAACTCTCTCACCAATTCCTGTCTCTCTCCATTCACTGTAACATCACACTGGGAGTCACCTTCTCGCGATTACTCTTTTCTACATTTACTCTCAGGGCTCGACGTTCACAAACATCAGCAAAACTCTGCACAAGTCTACAAAGTTCTTGTCCGGTATTTGCAAGTAGCACTGCATCATCAGCATACATCCAATTTGAGATATTCCATCCATCCATCGCCATTCATTACTAACGCCATCTGTCTCTCCATTACTCGTGTTTTACTTCTCTCT
>NC_137053.1:39503504-39520147 GCF_032717465.1 Coenobita brevimanus | reverse complement strand
TCGGAATGCCCTACTAGAGCACCCCACATACCTAGCCTGACAACTAGGACAAGTGAACTTGTAAACAATATTCGAGCATAGAGGGTCTGGCACACGATCCTTGAAGTTGAAAAAAGATCCTATTCTGATAATCGTTGGTAAAGATAAGCGTAAAATTTACGGCAGGGAAACTAATTCTTAAAATGTTCAGAACTAATTTACGATACTCATAACTAAGTTTACCATAAAATGGCATCTTAACATATTTCATCAACTTAGGTACATCACATTTCTTTCTATAGTACTGTGATAGCCTGTTGTTAAGAAATTTCTTAAGAATACAGTCAAACAATTCTTCCTTATAGTTGTTACTTACAAAATAGCTTCTTAATGTACATATTTCCTCATGAAAAGTCATATAGCTGGAGCAGATATCATAGGCCCTATTTAGCAAGGTTTTGACTGAATTTAATCTTATAGATCCGAGGGCAAAAACTAAACCAACTTAATCCACGACCTGTGTATGTAGGTTTTCTATAGACCCCAGTAACTAACCCACTACCAGACTTTGTAATAAGAATGTCCAAAAATGACAGTGAACCATTATTTTCCTTTTCACACGTAAACTTTATGTTTTTATGCCTACTATTCAAATACTGGAAATATCTGCGGTTGTCCTCCTCACATTTGAAAATTAGGAACGTGTCATCCACATATCTCCTATAATAAACAGACCTAAAACCAATCGGACAATCCCTTAACCATTTAACCTTCTTATTACATAAAAAAAACATTAGCAAAAATTGGACCTAAGCTAGATCCCATGGTGACACCGTCAACCTGATTATATAATTTACTGTTAAAAGGAAAGCAAGATTCAGAAGTGGCCAATTTAAACAATCTCCTGATTAGCTCCTTACTTATATCGAAAAAGTCTGACGGTTTATAATTCTCCACAGTTATATCCAAAGTCTCATCAAGAGGTACATTTGTAAACAAAGATTCTACATCATAACTAGTTAATATATACTCTTTCGGTAATTTTAGTGCTAAAATTTCTCTAACAAAGCTACTAGAATTCGAAACAGTGAACTCCTTAGTCGTGAGTGGTATCACCAACGGTTGTAGAAATTTTGCCAAATTATACCCCGCTGTCTTAATAGAGGAAACTATTGGTCTAAGAGGAACTCCTGACTTGTGAACCCTGGGTAAACCATACATACCTCCAGGGACTGAACCTGACATATAAATTATTAAAAGTTACAGATCCTATCTTATCCTTAATAGATCTAAGCATTCTGTTCAATCTGTCCTCAAGTTTCACAGTAGTGTTAAATATATCACCTTTAACCCCTCCGTGGCCGCCAGCATCGAATAACGTTTAGCCGATAAATGGCCGCCGGCGTCGTTTGAGCGCGGCCTGTAAAAAACTGCAAAAATTTTTGGGAAGTGAATGGACGTTCTGAACGTCTTCACACTGACCTACACTACACTCCCATACACCCCATCCAGCAGTTCAGAGCCTGCTGCTGTGATAAGTGGATTTTTTATTATTTCGCCCCTGGCCATGCCTAAACAAGCACAACTACACCCATTATCTCGACCCAGGCAGAACATATCATCTTTGTCCTCTCTTGCAAAACACACACAACCACCTGTTTACGATTATGAAGTAATACAGGCACAAACAAAAAAAAAGACATGATAACAGAAAAATACATTTTTGTCTTGGTATCTTTACCTATTTGCTCAGGTTTGCTGTAATGGTTTAGATCATTTGATGCAATGCAACTTGTAGAAAACTGTGAAAACTTTCGGGAAGTGAACGAAAATCTGGGACGTGAGACTGACCTTGACTTCACCCTTTCACGTATCATCCGTCAGCAGTGATGCCAGATATGGGGATTTGTCCCTAGATTTGGGGATTTCGGGGCACTGATGGGGACATGGGGACATCACTCTCGATTTGGGGACTTTGAGGCTTCTGAAAAAAATATGTATTTTATCTCTTAAAATAGTATTATTAATATGAAGGTTGAAAGAAAACATGAGGTTAAACCGACGGCTAGGAAGAAGTAAATTTATGAGGACACAGACTGAACGGGAATGAGCCAGAGCTGAAAAAAAAAAAAAAAAAAAAATAGACGGTAAAGTTGCCGACTTTGGGTTTTTTCGACGTTCAAAGGTTCAAGAAATTAATGATTACCATGAGTTTTTTGATGATTGTAGAACCTGCATGTATGATAATGTTATTCGTGCCCTATAGTCATTACTATCAACACCAAATCTGCGTCAAAATCGCTATGTAGCATATATTTCAGTATTTTTATAACAAGTATGGAAATATATGAAATGGGGATTTTGGGGGATTTTTCAAACGAATATTTAGGGATTTTGAGACCAGACTGTCTGGCAACACTGTCCGTTAGTTCACCACCTGCTGTCGTGACGAGTGGATGTACGATTTTTTCGCTTGTGTCCATGCCTAAACACACACAGTTACACCCATTATCTCGACCCAGAAAAGAAAATACAATCTTTTTCCTCCCTTGCAAAACACACACAACCACCCTGTTTACGAGACAGCAATATATATTGCGAAAAGAACATGGTAAAATGATAACGATGTACGTAAAATGATAAAGATGAACATGTTATGACGGAAAAAATACGTTTTCCCCCGTCTGTAAACGTATTTATTTCTGCTTTGTATCTGTATTCGTAATAATTAGACTTATTCTTAGTTCTGAAACTGCATTACGATTCTATTTTTAGCCGTGCTCGTGGTGTGGGAGCTGGAAGTTGCGACTCAACTTCCTTATTGTTAATCGGACTGACCCTCCACTTTATTCTCCCGTGGCAGAGTCTAGCCTTGGAGGACGTGCAGTTTTCTCATTTAGGATTGAAAATTCAACTCTTTCGCTCCCTTTTCCAAGCATGGGCACAACGATAACGTAAAAAATAACTCGAAACTACCATAAACATATCAAAAAGGTGAAAATGTATTCATAACATTTTTTTTCCAGCCATTCCTAACAGATTATGTACTGAAATCATTCGATATAATCACATCGCATATATGCATAACATTTCAGCACCATTCCCATCGTTTTGGGAGGTAAAAAAAAAATAACACCTGCCCAGTTGCGATGCGGCAATATCGGTTGCCGATATTTCTGCAACTTCCGCGCTTCATTGCTAACCACAAAATGCGTCTAGGAAGCTGGGATTTGCACTGTTAGGTGCATCTGAACTTTCTCTTCAATATGGCAAGAAAAAAAAAATCGAAACTTCAAAAAATGGCCCCGGTGTCGGCCTGGGGTGCACGGAAAATTCCGGGCCTTCGGCCACGGAGGGGTTAATCTCTTTAAATTTAGTTTTGTCATTATGTATCCCTCCCATCTTACTCGATAGTCCAGTTTATTGATGACGACAACTCCTTTCCCTTTGTCCGGTCTAACTGTCACAATGGAGTCATCAGCACCAAGTTCTTCAAGTACTTTTATGTCCTGCTTCTTGAACACCACGGAATGAATTTTATTTATCCCAATCCCTTCTAGCTAAATTATAGTTGTAATTTGCAATTTCCTTAATCCTGTTTCCCAGGTTATCGCCTATTATTCCATTACTAAGTAGACCGAGTTTAACTACATCCTGAATCGTACTGCAAATTTTCTCTACCGCGAGATGATGTTTTAACCAGGAACATTTATAAAATGATGTGGAATAATCCAGTCCCAGCATCAACAGCTTCTTTTCTCTTGTGGATAAGTGTTTGCTGGATATATTGAAAATGTGACATTTACTACAAAAATAATTAACCCGATTAATGCCCAGATTATTTAACTTCCTTTCATGTCTAAGTCTTACTTTCTTCTCTGAGATTACCTTTAGAATGTTCATAAATCCTGTGAAGAAATGTCCAGTAATCAAGGAAAGTAACAAGATTCCTAAAAGAATCCCTACATAGTTCTATCTTTTTTTTAGGGTAGACTCCAAGTTTTCTCTTGTTGTTGTCTAATCTCACGTTCTATAGTAACACAAACTGCCTCCTCTCCTATATGTTCCACTTTTGTTGAAATCCTTAGTGTATACCTTGAAATCCTTAGTGTATACATTGGGGGGATTGTCAATCGGACAACTTCCATGGTTATGGGATTGTCCAATTGGATTTAGGACCTATTTATTATAGGAGATATGTACATGACACGTTCCTAATTTTCTAATTTGAGCAGGATAACCGTAGATTTTTCCAGTATTTGAATAGTAGGCATAAAAACATAAAGTTTACGTGTGAAAAGGAAGATAATGGTTCACTGTCATTTTTGGACATACTTATTACAAAGTCTGGTAGTGGGTTAGTTACTGGGGTCTATAGAAAACCTACATACAGCGACAGATCGTGGATTAAGTTGGTTTAGTTTTTGCCCTCGGATCTATAAGATTAAATTCAGTCAAAACCTTGCTAAATAGGGCCTATGATATCTGCTCCAGCTATATGACTTTTCATGAGGAAATATGTAAATTGAGAAGCTAGTTTGTAAGTAACAACTATAAGGAAGAATTGTTTGACTGTATTCTTAAGAAATTTCTTAGCAACATCTTATCACAGGACTATAGAAAGAAATGTGATGTACCTAAGTTGGTGAAATATGTTAAGATGCCATTTTATGGTAAACTTAGTTATGAGCATCGTAAGTTAGTTCTGAACATTTTAAGAATTAGTTTCCCTGCCGTAAATTTTACGCTTATCTTTACCAACGATTTCAGAATAGGATCTTTTTTCAACTTCAAGGATCGTGTGCCGGACCCTCTGTACTTGAATATTGTTTACAAGTTCACTTGTCCTAGTTGTCAGGCTAGGTATGTGGGGTGCTCTAGTAGGGCATTCCGAATACGAGTATTCGAGCACATTGGGAAAAGTTACAGGTCTAGAAAGTTTTTGCATAAGATGTCCTTCACTTCTGTTAGGGATCATTCACTGAACGATGATCACCCTTTCACACTGAATGATTTTCAAATTATTGGTAGGTTTGGGACTCAGGGGAATGCATGATTCGGAGAAAAACTGTTAATTAAAATGCTTGTTCCGGAATTAAATCTTGTAAACAATACTTAGTGGTTTGATGGGGTTTCTGTTCTGCCTCAGTGTTCACTACTCTTTGTTCCGTTGCCGATAAATTCTCGACCTGTCATTTGACATAGTTGTACCAGTTCCTTACGAGCTCTATTCAGCTTCGTGTCTTGGAGGCTTTACTTCCGATTGGTGAGCTTTATATTTTTTGTGCATTGCTTTTGTGTATTAATTTTATATGTGCATTTTTGCTGTAGTTTCCTTTTCTTGTCTTTATACTATACGAAGACTATAGATTTGATAAGTTTGGTTTATGTTAGTTTATAATTTTTGTTCATGTTCTTCATTTTAATGATACATGTGTGTGGTGTGTGTGTGTGTGTGTGTGTGTGTGTGTGTGTGTATATATATATATATATATATATATATATATATATATATATATATAGAAAATGGTGAACTTTAGATCCATATCATAATAATAAGTATTGCTCTTTGGTAGGATCCCACATATGTACCCTCATGATGGCCACATGAAGTGTCCAAAAATTCAGAGAAATATATTGAAAGAAAACGCTGGTGGGTGTCATCTCCATCCTTGTCTTTATATATATATATATATATATATATATATATATATATATATATATATATATATTGTTACGGAACAGAGATAATGAACACTTCAAGTGAGAATACTAAAATCACTACTGACCTGCAAAGTTCCAGGTTCAAAACAAAAGACTTAGGTAAAATTACAAGTTAAAATTTAATGCTCAAACTAACAACTAAACATTCAGGACTCATAAGGACAATGTAATGGCAAAACAGGTTACATATATGGTTAACTGCAATAGCCTCTATTAACACGAAATTAACAAGAGCAAATTTATCTAAGTCAGCCCTGATAAAAATGAGAAAACCGGATAATGCTCAGTTCAAAGCTTGTGTGTTCTACCCTTCACTTCCCCCTTCTCCCTTATAGGTACAGTAGAGATCACGTCTTCTTTTCCACACTGTTGTTCAGAGCAGGATTGTTAGCTCTTTGTCCTCTATGCCTTCCTTTATGCCTGTCCTTCTTACAGAGTTGAATCAAGCTCTGGCTGGCCCCTATATAAATGTGAGCCTCAGTCTCTGCATTAGTGGCCACTTAGATCTACTCCTCATTCTTTTCACATCTCTGTCCTCCCCTGTACAGTATATTATTATTTTTGTGAGTGCTCAGAAAGTCTCCAGCCATCTAGCTGCTGTATAATTTTAGTATAAGTGTTATTACCATTTTTCTTGTGCTGTATAGCCTAAGGCGTTAATTCGAAAGCTTGGTAAAGTTTTTATGATTCATATTGATTCCATACTGTCAGCCAGTATTAGTAATATTTTGTATCTGTAATAATATTATATCTTGCTTTAACTGAGCATTATCCGGTTTTCTCATTTTATCAGGGCTGACTTAGATAAATTTGCTCCTGTTAATTTCGTGTTAATAGAGGCTATTACAGTTAACCATATATGTAACCTGTTTTGCCATTACATTATCCTTATGAGTCCTGAATGTTTAGTTATTAGTTTGAGCATTAAACTTTAACTTGTAATTTTACCTAAGTCTTTTGTTTTGAACCTGGAACTTTCCGGGATTTAGTATTCTCACTTGAAGTGTTCATTAGCTCTGTTCCGTAACAATATATATATATATATATATATATATATATATATATATATATATATATATATATATAAGACAAGGATGGAGATGACACCCACGAGCGTTTTCTTTCAATATATTTCTCTGAATTTTCGGACACTTCACGTGGCCATCATCAGAGTACATATGTGGGATCCTACCAAAGAGCAATACTCATTATACTACAACTGATATGGTTCTAAAGTTCACCATTTTATATATATATATATATATATATATATATATATATACATATATATATATATATATATATATACACATGTATTATTAAAATGAAGAACATGAACAAAAATTATAAACTAACATAAACCAAACTTATCAAATCTATAGTCTTCGTATAGTATAAAGACAAGAAAAGGAAACTACAGCAAAAATGCACATATAAAATTAATACACAAAAGCAATGCACAAAAAATATAAAGCTCACCAATCGGAAGTAAAGCCTCCAAGACACGAAGCTGAATAGAGCTCGTAAGGAACTGGTACAACTATGTCAAATGACAGGTCAGACATCGGCAACGGAACAAAGAGTAGTGAACACTGAGGCAGAACAGAAACCCCATCAAACCACTAAGTATTGTTTACAAGATTTAATTCCGGAACAAGCATTTTAATTAACAGTTTTTCTCCGAATCATGCATTCCCCTGAGTCGCAAACCTACCAATAATTTGAAAATCATTCAGTGTGAAAGGGTGATCATCGTTCAGTGAATGATCCCTAACAGAAGTGAAGGACATCTTATGCAAAAACTTTCCAGACCTGTAACTTTTCCCAGTGTGCTCGAATACTCGTATTCGGAATGCCTTACTAGAGCACCCCACATACCTAGCCTGACAACTAGGACAAGTGAACTTATAAACAATATTCAAGTACAGAGGGTCCGGCACACGATCCTTGAAGTTGAAAAAAGATCCTATTCTGAAATCGTTGGTAAAGATAATCGTAAAATTTACGGCAGGGAAACTAATTCTTAAAATGTTCAGAACTAACTTACGAAACTCATAACTAAGTTTACCATAAAATGGCATCTTAACATATTTCACCAACTTAGGTACATCACATTTCTTTCTATAGTCCTGTGATAAGATGTTGCTAAGAAATTTCTTAAGAATACACTCAAACAATTCTTCCTTATAGTTGTTACTTACAAACTAGCTTCTCAATTTACATATTTCCTCATGAAAAGTCATATAGCTGGAGCAGATATCATAGGCCCTATTTAGCAAGGTTTTGACTGAATTTAATCTTATAGATCCGAGGGCAAAAACTAAACCAACTTAATCCACGACCTGTGTATGTAGGTTTTCTATAGACCCCAGTAACTAACCCACTACCAGACTTTGTAATAAGTATGTCCAAAAATGACAGTGAACCATTATTTTCCTTTTCACACGTAAACTTTATGTTTTTATGCCTACTATTCAAATACTGGAAAAATCTACGGTTATCCTGCTCAAATTAGAAAATTAGGAACGTGTCATGTACATATCTCCTATAATAAATAGGCCTAAAATCAATTGGACAATCCCTTAACCATGGGGGGGATTGTCCGATTGACAATCCCCCCCAATGTATACACTAAGGATTTCAAGGTATACACTAAGGATTTCAACAAAAGTGGAACATATAGGGAGTGGCAGTTTGTGTTACTAGAACGTGAGATTAGACAACAACAGAGAAAACTTGAGTCTACCCTAAAAAAGATAGAACTATGTAGGGATTCTTTTAGGAATCTTGTTACTTTCCTTGATTACTGGACATTTCTTCACAGGATTTATGAACATTCTAAGGTAATCTCAGAGAAAGTAAGACTTAGACATGAAAGGAAGTTAAATAATCTGGGCATTAATCGGGTTAATTATTTAAGTAAAATGCATTTTCAATATATCCAGCAAACACTTATCCACAAGAGAAAAGAAGCTGTTGATGCTGGGACTGGATTATTCCACATCATTTTATAAATGTTCCTGGTTAAAACATCATCTCGCGGTAGAGAAAATTTGCAGTACGATTCAGGATGTAGTTAAACTCGGTCTACTTAGTAATGGAATAATAGGCGATAACCTGGGAAACAGGATTAAGGAAATTGCAAATTACAACTATAATTTAGCTAGAAGGCATTGGGATAAAATTCATTCCGTGGTGTTCAAGAAGCAGGACATAAAAGTACTTGAAGAACTTGGTGCTGATGACTCCATTGTGATAGTTAGATCGGACAAAGGGGAGTTGTCATGGATAAATTGGACTATCGAGTAAGATGGGAGGGATACATAATGACAAAACTAAATTTAAAGAGATTAACCCCCCCGTGGCCGAAGGCCCGGAATTTTCCGTGCACCCCAGGCCGACACCGGGGCCATTTTTTGAAGTTTCGAAAATTGATTTTTTTTTCCTTGCCATATTGAGCAAATTTATCTAAGTCAGCCCTGATAAAATGAGAAAACCGGATGATGCTCAGTTAAAGCAAGATATAATATTATTACAGATACAAAATATTACTAATACTGGCTGACAGTATGGAATCAATATGAATCATAAAAACTTTACCAAGCTTACGAATTAACGCCTTAGGCTATACAGCACAAGAAAATTGGTAATAACACTTATACTCAAATTATACAGCAGCTAGATGGCTGGAGACTTCCTGAGCACTCACAAAAATAATAATATACTGTACAGGGGAGGACAGAGATGTAAAAAGAATGAGGAGTAGATCTAAGTGGCCACTAATGCAGAGACTGAGCTCATTTTATAGGGGCCGACAGAGCTTGATTCAACTTGTAAGAAGGACACACAAAGGAAGGCGTAGAGGACAAAGAGTTAACAATCCTGCTCTGAACAACAGAAGAACGACTTACTCGACTATAAGGGGGAGAAGGGGGGAGTGAGGTAGAACACGCAAGCCTGGTCACTATGGAAGCCACGTGGTGAATCGTGAACAAACATGCAGCATACTGTACATTAGGATCATATAAAGGATGATGCAGTTATGAACAAAACTGTATCATAAGTTAGAATTATACAAGGGATGATGAAATCTTAGGCTATGTAACACCTCCCCACAAAGAAAAAGAAATTTACAAAGGAAATTTCTTATTACTCTTAAACAATCTGTCTAAAGTCTAGATAAGCAATCTGCATTAACATTTTCTTTCTCCTTGACATGTTGTATGTCTAATGAATACTCCTGAAGAAGTAGACTCCATCTTGTCAATCTCTGATTTTTATCTTTAAACTTACTAAGGAATTTCAGTGGGTTATGATCGGTATAAAAAATGACTATGGGGTCAAAACCAGAACACAAATAAAATGAAAAATGCTGTAAACCCAAAATCAAGGCCAAAAGCTCTTTCTCAATAGTTGAGTAGTTCTTTTGAGGTGGAGTGAACTTCTTACTGTAATAAGATACAGGGTGTCCGATACCCTGATCATCCTCTTGCAGCAAAGCAGCCCCAGCTCCTGTATCACTTGCATCAACAGCCATCTTAAAAGGCTTAGCAAAATTTGGAGTAGCTAGCACTGCCTGACTTAATAGGATAGCTTTAAGTTTACTGAAAGAGGATTCACAGTTATCGGTCCAGACAAATTTAACTCCCTTTTTCAGTAGGTCTGTAAGTGGTGATACAAGAATTGAAAAGTTAAAAACAAATCTCCTGTAATAACCTACCATTCACAAAAATCTCTGTAGCTCTTTCCTACTTTTAGGTCTGGGAAGATCACTTATAACCTGAACCTTAGCTCCTGGTGGTGCAACGTGTCCATCACCAATTACGTTCCCAAGGTACTGAACTTTAGCTTGACCAAACTCACACTTTGATAAATTAGCTACAAGATTAGCCTGAACCAAACGCTCAAGAAATTTACTGACATGGCATAGGTGATCTTTCCAGTTGTCACTGAAGATTAATACATCATCAATATAAACAACACACCCTGCCAAACCCTTTGTTACAACATTCATGAGCTTCTGAAAAGTGGCTGGTGCATTCTTCATACCATATGGCATTACAGAACACGCAGAAGTCTTTCCTAGTGTTACAAAACATGAGATCTCCCTAGCACGTTCAGTCATAGGTACTTGCCAGTATCCCTTTAACAGATCAAACTTACTTATGTACCTAGCCTTTCCAATCTTGTCTATGCAATTTTCCACGCGAGGGAGAGGGTATGTGTCTGTTTTGGTTATCTGATTAACACGTCTGTAGTCGATGCAAAGCCGTTGTGACCTACCTGGCTTAGGGACTAGAGTGACAGGAGAACTCCAGTCGCTCTGACAGGGCTCTATCATCTTGTGGTCCAACAGGTAGCCAAGCTCCTTCTGGATGAGAGGAACTTTCACTGGGTTCACACAGTAAGGAGGCAGTTTAATTGGCTTTGCGTCTCCAACATCGACATCATGCATCAACACAGTGGTTCTTCCTGGAGTGTCACGGAACACTTGCGGGTACTCCTGCAGTAATGCCGAAAACTCCTGTCTTTTCTCGGGAGCTAGATGAGAAAGCTTAGTCTGGAGATCATTCATGATATCAGGATTCTTCCCCAAACTATCACTCAGGCTCATACTGCATGGGAGAGCTTCACTTGCAGACTCAGGTGGAACAGCTACAGTGCAGACTGGGTTATTTTTGTCCTGCCTGTGATATAACTTTAGCATGTTGATGTGACAAAGTTGCTTGTTCTCTCTAAGATCTGGTGTGGCGATGACATAGTTGACATCACTGAGTTTCTTCTCCACGAAATAAGGACCACTAAACTTGGCTTGAAGAGGTTGCCCATGCACCGGTAGCAGAATCAAAACCTGATCTCCTGGCTGAAAGTGGCATAACCTGGACTTCTTATCATACCAAGTCTTCATCTTCTGAGCAGTTCCAAACTTCTCTCTTGCCAGCTGTAAAGCAGTGGACAGCCGTTCTTTGAACTTCATCACATACTCCAGCAGGTTGACAACATCTTCCTCCAACAACCAGCATTCCTTGAGTAGATTAAGGGGTCCTCTTACTTCATGGCCAAACAGTAGTTCAAAGGGTGAGAAGCCCAGTAATTCATTTGGAGATTCTCTTGCGGCAAATACAATGAATGGAAGACCTTTATCCCAATCTTTCTGATGTTCCAAACAGTATTTCCTGAGCATCGATTTGAGTGTTTGATGATATCTCTCCAACGCTCCTTGGGTCTGGGGATGGTAAGCTGAAGACGTGATCTGGGTGATGCCCAACTCTTTCAAAGACTGCTTGAAAACATTGGACATGAAATTACTTCCCTGGTCTGACCGTACCTCCTTGGGCAGACCAAACTTGGTGAAGAACCCTAGCATTTCCTTAACCACGTTCTTTCCTGAGATATTTCTAAGTGGAATGGCTTCAGGATAATGAGTAGCCATGTCAATCAGGGTCAACACATAAGAAAATACTGAAGAAGTCTTAGAAAGAAGGCCAACAATATCCACCAACACACGGGTGAATGGCGCCTCAAAAGGAGGAATGGGAACTAGAGGTACAAGACTTACAATACCAGGAAACATCTCTGAAGATACCTGGCCAATAGAAGTGTTTCAAAATGCGTGCCACAGTCTTCCTCACTCCAAGGTGTCCTGCCAAACTGGAATCATAAGCCACTCTAATGATATCCTGCCTACAAACACGAGGGATGACAACTGGATGTACAACCTCCCATTCACAGTCGGCTGATGCTGTTGGGGGTCTCCACTTCCTCATAAGTACTCCTAACTTTATATAATAACAAGTAGAAGCACCAGCTGACTCTTCCTCACTGCAAGCAGAGTTAGCTAGACCTTTCAACTCAGGGTCAGCAACCTGCAACTCAACCAACTCTTGACGAGACAAATTATCAACACTACGGCGTACTGCCTCATCTGGTGAGTGGTCTAAATTAGCAAGAAAAGTGTCAGCTAGGATAACATCATCATCATCAATATCCTCTAAGTCACCAGTAAGTTTAGACTTAGCTCTAGTGACCGCACATGCAGAAAACACATCAGGGACATCACAATCCTGGGCCGCAGTCACTGGTTCACTAGACAACTTAGGAACTGGACACACTTGACTTCCACCAATATCATTTCCAAGTAAGAAAGTTACACCTGACATTGGGAGTGTCTCAACCAACCCAACCATAACGGAACCATTAAAAAAACAAGACTCTAAATTCACTCTGCACAGAGGGACAAAGAAGTAATTATTCACCACACCTTGTAAGATTCCAGTTTCATCAGAGGAATTAACATTAGAGCCTAGAACACTGGTCAGCATAAGGGATTGGCAAGCACCTGTATAACGATATATTTTAACTGATTTCCTGTCATTACTGTCCAGAGGACTGACAAAACCATCAGACAGGAAATTAGCACATGAACTCTTGAGAGTTTCACCACGTTACTGCTCAAAAGAGGAGCTTCATCATTTAATTTACCCCTCAAAGCAGGTTCAGTTAAATCGGTTAAAGAATTCTGGGAACTCTGAAGGGTGGACACTAGACCAATTGACTGAATATTTAAAGACTCCTTTTTGTTCACATCACGCTGTCTCCTGAAACATTTCTCCGTAGTATGACCAAGCTTATTACAATAAGTACATTTACTTTTCTGAAATCTAGAGGTGGAGCTGGTATTTACTTCCTGAGAAACATCATCTTTATTCTCTTTCCTGTTACCTGTACTCTGAGTAGAGGCAACGTACTTACTCTCAGCTTTCCTTTTTTCTTTAGAATATCTCTTGTGAATGAGAATATATTCATCAGCTAAAACTGCAGCATCAGACAAATTATCTATTCTTTTCTCATCAAGATATAGGCTTACATCTTTATTAATACACCTTTTGAAGTCCTCCAGCAAAATCATCTGCTTAAATTTATCAAAATCAGAATTTACATTCTTAAAATTTAACCACTGCTCTAACAGATCTTCTTTGATTTTTGCATACTCAACATAGGATTGCTTATCTTGCTTATAAGTTATCCTAAATTTTACTCTATAGGCTTGAGGAACAAGCTCATAGGCCTAATGAATCAAGCTCTTAACTACGTCATAATTATCAGATTGATCCTGAGGCAAAGATGCATAAGTTACTTGAGCTTTACCGGTGAGAACAGTTTGAAGGAGTACTGGCCAATACTCCTTAGGCCAATTAAAACCTGTAGCTACCCTCTCAAACAACTTAAAATACTTTGTTAAATCAGATTCATTAAAAGGAGGGACAAGTTTAACATTTTTAGCCACATCAAAATCATCAGAGCTAGATGATCCAGTTCCACCTTGTTTCATGCGATACTCATGGTCTGCCTGAATCCTAGCAAGTTCAATTTGTGCCTCCTGAATACGAGCCTGAGACTCAGCCTCCTTAGCACGTGCCTGAAACTCAGCCTCCTTAGCACGAGCCTCTTGCAGGGGTAGCTGAAACTTAGCTATTTCAATCTGCGTTTGCTCATCTGGAGGAGTTACATTAAACAAGCTTTTATTAATCATGCCAACAATTTGATCTTTAGAATGATGAGAGTGAACAGCAATTCCCAATTGTTGAGCAACAAGCTTAAGTTCATTCTTTGTTCTCTTTCCTACATCACACACTGTTTGCACATTTGACAAAAAATCTTTGGTTTCATCAAGAGTAGTAATAGTAGACATCATGAATAAATCACAGTCACAAAATATCAAACAATATCCTTATGATAATATCCTGAATATCCTGATAAGAGGTCGCCAAATTAATGTTATGGAACAGAGAGACATAATGAACACTTCAAGTGAGAATACTAAAATCACTACTGTCCCGCAAAGTTCCAGGTTCAAAACAAAAGACTTAGGTAAAATTACAAGTTAAAGTTTAATGCTCAAACTAACAACTAAGCATTCAGGACTCATAAGGATAATGTAATGGCAAAACAGGTTACATATATGGTTAACTGCAATAGCCTCTATTAACACGAAATTAACAAGAGCAAATTTATCTAAGTCAGCCCTGATAAAATGAGAAAACCGGATAATGCTCAGTTAAAGCAAGATATAATATTATTACGGATACAAAATATTACTAATACTGGCTGACAGTATGGAATGAATATGAATCATAAAAATTTTACCAGGCTTACGAATTAACGCCTTAGGCTATACAGCACAAGAAAAATGGTAACACTTATATTCAAATTATACAGCAGCTAGATGGCTGGAGACTTCCTGAGCACTCACAAAAATAATAATATACTGTACAGGGGAGGACAGAGATGTGAAAAGAATGAGGAGTAGATCAAAGTGGCCACTAATGCGGAGACTGAGCTCATTATATAGGGGCCGGCAGAGCTTGATTCAACTTGTAAGAAGGACGCGCAAATGAAGGCATAGAGAACGAAGAGTTAACAATCCTGCTCTGAACAACAGAAAGAACAACTTACTCTACTATAAGGGAGAAGGGGGGAGTGAGGTAGAACACGCAAGCCTGGTCACTATGGAAGCCACGTGGCGAATCGTCAACAAACATGCAGCATATTGTACATTAGGATCATACAAAGGATGATCAATTATGAACAAAACTGTATCATAAGTTAGAATTATACAAGGGATGATGAAATCTTAGGCTATGTAACAAAATATATATATATATATATATATATATATATATATATATATATATATATACATATATATATATATATATATATATATATATATATATATATATATATATATATATATATATATATATATATATATATATATATATATATATACCTATATATATATATATATATATATATATATATATATATATATATATATAATGTATATATATAAATATATATATATATATATATATATATATATAAATATATATAGATATATATATATATATATATATATATATATATATATATATATTGCCAGACGCCTCAATCCCGTTTGGGGTGGCCACAAACAAATCGCCTCCAAGTCTCCCTGTCCCCCGCCATTTCACTGCCCAGCACCCAACTCACACACCCCTCTCTCATATACCTCTCCACCCCATCCCGCCAGCTCATCCTCGGCCGCCCCTCCCTCTTCCCCCCTCCACCTCACTCACATACACTCTCTTCGTCAGTCTTTCGCCCTCCATCCTCTCCACATGGCCAAACCACCTCAGTGTGTTCCTCATAACGCTTCCTATCACATCCACATCCACACCACAACGCTCCTTTATATCCTCATTCGTCAGCCTGTCTCTCCACGTGACTCCACAGGCTCCTCTTAAATAACTCATTTCCACTGCTCTCACTCTTGACTTGTGTCCTTCCAACAATGTCCAAGCTTCACTTCCGTACGTTAGAGTTGGTATCACAATACTGTCATGTAGTAACTTTTTCACTTCCATGCTCACTTCCCTGTTTCTTGTCACTGCTTTCAAGGAACCAGCAACCTTTCTTCCCTGCTGTACCCTTTCAAGCACTTCACACTCCAAACCTCCATCCTTACTCATCACACTACCCAAATACTTAAACGTACTCACATTTTCCAATTCCTCACCATCTAACCTTGCTGTACATTCTCTAACTTCACCTCTCTCAAAGACCATCACTTTACTCTTCCCTACATTCACCTTTAGGTTCCGTTTCTTACACACTCTCTCAAACTCATCCACCAAGCCTTGCAGCTCCCCTTCGTCTTCACTCAACAACACAGTATCATCTGCAAACAACAGTACAGGGAGTTTCCAAACACTATCCTCTCTCACCAGGGCCACTCCAACATCCACTACCCTACCTTGTACCTCTTTTATTACCCCATCCATGTACAGATTGAACAACCATGGAGACATGACACATCCCTGTTTCAAACCAACTTTCAAAGAGAAAAATTCACTTAGTTCACCATCCACACGCACTGCAGCCTTCGCACCATCGTA
>NC_137053.1:39431004-39498504 GCF_032717465.1 Coenobita brevimanus | reverse complement strand
ACCAGAAAGGAAGCTAGAGATGAAGGCACAGAAAGAAGGATAGAAACCATAAGAGGGCAGTTTGGAAATTAAAGATTTATGCCAGACTAGATGGAAAGCCTTTGAGATGTCAAGTGCAATGGCAAAGCTTTCGCCAACGTCCCGAAAGAAGGATGACCAGGAGGCTGAAAGGTAGGTGAGAAGGTCGCCTGTGGAGCGTCCCTGACGGAACCCATACTGACGATCAGAAAGAAGGTTGTGATAGGAAAGATGCTTTAAAATTTTTCTATTAAGAATAGACTCAAAAACTTTTGAGATACAGGATGTTAACCCGTGCCGTCCCGAGGACGTACTTCCACGTCCTCACGTTTTGTCACAGCTAATCCCGAGGACGTACTTCAACGTCCTGCAATTGCAAGGTTCATAATTTCCACAATTTTCAATTTTCGCGAGTCATTTTTGGTACATATACACGGGACACCTGCCTCAACAAGATGCCAGGCAGAGACAATGCCTTACCCAGCATGACCTCCTCCCCCCCCCTGCATGCCCTTTTCTCAGCAATTCACCTGTTATCAGTGACCTGGCCAGTATAGCCATGTCATGCCACGGTACGAAATTCAGGGCCAGAGTGATTCCCCAATCAATGACAATGTGGAGGACAAACTTTACATAGCATTAGAGGAAGAAACAGTTAGAAATGATGATCAGGTAATGTGGCAAAAAAAGGTCAGGTATTAGCGAGTGAAACAATGCTTATAATGCCTATATTACTGGTTGAAAACCAATATACTTTTGTACTACATATAAATTCGTAACAGTAAATAAATAAATACCGTTTATGAGTGGTGTGAAATAGTTATCCTCCCATAGAACTTGTTTTCTTTGGCGCCAGCCTGATAGAAAACCCAGTAAAGTAAGGAGGCTCTCCTACCTGTAATGAGTATTTTAAACCTCGGGTGAGCGATTTCTCTATGAATTTTCGATGTTTCTCACCAAAAGCGAAAGTTTTAGCAAAAAAAAAAAAAGGTCAAAAATTGCCCGGGATTGGGGGGTACCAGTGGTCAAAAAGTGGCCGGGACTGGGCGGGTTAAAGCAACTGGGCGATAGTTAGAGGGTTGGGAATCGTCACCCTTCTTTGGGACTGGCTGAATGAGAGCAAACTTCCAGCAAGATGGAAAGGTACAAGTTGACAAAGACGAAAGAGTTTGCCTAGACAGAGTGTAAGCACAGAAGCACAGTTCTTGAGAACAACAGGAGGGATGCCATCAGGCCCATATGCCTTATTAGTACTGAGGCCAGCAATGGCAGAAAATACATCAGCTGAAGAAATTTTAATGTTAGCCATGAGGAAGTCAGAGGGGGGAAGTGATGGAGGAACAGCACCGGAATCATCTAAGGTGGAATTGGAGGAGAAAGTCTGAGCGAAGAGATCTGCTTTATCAGTAGAAGAAAGAGCTACAGAGCCATCAGAGTAGAAAAGAGGAGGGAAGGATGATGAGATAAAGTTGTCAGAAAGGTTTTTGGCAAGGTGCCAGAAAGAGCGGGAAGAGTTCGAGTTGGAGAGTTGAGAGCATATTGTACAGATGAAATTATTTTTAGTAGAGCGAAGAACAGACTTAGCACGATTCCAGGCAGAAATGTATAAAAGATGTGATTCAGGGGTGGGTTGGCTCCAGTACCTTTTATATGCCCTCTCCTTGTTATGGACAGCATTAGAACAAGCGTGATTAAACCAAGGCTTTCGTGCATTAGTCAAAGGATATGAGAAAGGAATGTATGCTTCCATGCCCGAGAGAATAACCTCCGTAATGCGCAAGGCACACCCAGATGGCTCCCGGTCATGAAAGCAATAATCATTCCAGGGAAAATCAAAGAAGTACTGCCTGATGGCCTCCCAGTCCGCAGTTCCAGAGTGCCAGAGACGACGTTTTTTTAGAGGGTCCGCAGGCTGTACCGGAGCAATAGGACAGGTTAAGGTGATAAGGTTATGATCGGAGTAGCCCAACGGAGAGAAAAGATTAACAGTGTAAGCAGAAGGATTAGTTGTAAGGAAGAGATCAAGTATGTTGGAGCTCTCTCCAAGGCGGTCAGGGATACGGGTAGGGTGCTGTACAAGCTGCTCTAGGTCATTAAGGATAGAAAAGGTGTAGGCTTGTTCACCAGGTGGATCAGTGAAAGGAGAGGAGAGCCAAAGGTGGTGGTGAACATTGAAACCTCCAAGAATGGAGATTTCAGAGAAAGGAGAGATGGATAGAATGTGTTCCATCGTAGAAGTAAGATAGTCAAATAATTTTTGATAGTCAGTAGATAATCAGTAGAAAGGATGCGAAGATGTGTAAAGGATGCAAAAGTGTATAGAGGTTGGGGGAGTGGACTTTCTGACCACTACTTGGTGGTGGCCAGAATTAGAATGCAAGTAAGATGGAGGAATAGAAGAAGGGAAAGACGAGAGGAAGGAGTAGTTGCAAGGAGAGTGGAAAGGTTACAAGAGGATGAGAAAAAGGCAGAGTATAAGAGAGAAGTGGAGGAACGATTGGGCAAATATGAATTGAAGCAGGTGGGAGACATGGAAGGTGTGTGTAAGATATTTACAGAATATGTGCAGCATGTGATGTAGTGTGTGGAAGGAAGAGAAGACGGAGGGGGGTGCAAGGAACAGCGTGGTGGACTGAAGAGGTGAAACAGGCTGTGGCACAAAAGAAGAAAGCATACAATGAATGGATGAGAAATAGGGGTTTGGAAGAAGTTGAGAGGCGGAAGAGAGAGTTATATGTGGAAAGAAAGAGAGAGGTGAAAAGATTAGTAAGAGAGAGTAAGAAGAGAGTGGATGAGGAATTTGGAAGGAATTTGAGTGTAAAGTGGAGGAACTGTAAGAAAATGTTCTGGAGAGAGGTGAAAAGAGTAAGACAGGGTGGAAGTGAAGTTAGCAGGGGAGTCAAAGATAAAAATGGTAGATTACTAGTGGAGAAGGGAGAAAAAGTGAGCAGATGGAGAGAACACTTTAAGGAATTGTTGAACGAAGAGGATGGAAGTAATGCAAGTATAAGTGGTTGGGGAATGGCTGGGAGAAGGAGGGAGGTGAGAAGACAGGAAGAAATCAGTAGGATAGAAGTTGTGGAAGCAATGAAGAAAGTTAAATCGGGGAAAGCCCCAGGAATTGATGGAGTGTGTGGTGAAATACTGAAGCATGGGGGAGAGATAGTAGTAGAATGGATGTGGAAAATGTGCAGATTGGCCTGGGAGGAAGGTAGAGTCCCGGAGGATTGGAAGTCAGGTATAATTATTCCCTTGTACAAAGGAAAAGGGGAAAAAGAAGTGTGTGGTAATCATAGGGGCATTTGTCTTAGTATAATAGGAAAAGTGTATGGTAGAATACTTACAGACAGAGTTGGAGAAAGAACAGAGAAATTAGTTGGAGAAGAACAGGGAGGCTTTAGGAAGAGAAGAGGTTGTGTAGATTAGATATTCATTCTTAAATCTTTAGTGGAAAAGTTTCTAGAGATGGGAAAGAAGTTGTATGCGGCTTTCATGGATTTGGAGAAAGCATATGACAGGGTGGATAGACAAGGATTGTGGAAAGTGTTAAGAATATATGGAGTAGATGGGAAGTTGTTGAATGCTGTGAAGAGTATGTACGATGGTGCGGAGGCTGCAGTGGTGATCTAAGTGAATTTTTCTCTTTGAAAGTTGGGTTGAAACAGGGATGTGTCATGTCTCCATGGTTGTTCAATCTGTACATGGATGGGGTATTAAAAGAGGCACAAGGTGGGGTAGTGGATGTTGGAGTGGCCCTGGTGAGAGAGGATAGTGTTTGGAAACTCCCTGTACTGTTGTTTGCAGATGATACTGTGTTGTTGAGTGAAGACGAAGGGGAGCTGCAAGGCTTGGTGGATGAGTTTGAGAGAGTGTGTAAGAAACGGAATCTAAAGGTGAATGTAGGGAAGAGTAAAGTGATAGTCTTTGAGAGAGGTGAAGTTAGTAAATGTACAGCGAGGTTGGATGGTGAGGAATTGGAAAATGTGAGTACGTTTAAGTACTTGGGTAGTGTGATGAGTAAGGATGGAGGTTTGGAGGTGAAGTGCTTGAAAGGGTACAGCAGGGAAGAAAGGTTGCTGGTTCTTTGAAAGCAGTCATAAGAAACAGGGAAGTGAGCATGGAAGTGAAAAAGTTACTACATGACAGTATTGTGATACCAACTCTAACGTACGGAAGTAAAGCTTGGACATTGTTGGAAGGACACAAGTCAAGAGTGAGAGCAGTGGAAATGAGTTATTTAAGAGGAGCCTGTGGAGTCACGTGGAGAGACAGGCTGACGAATGAGGATATAAAGGAGCGTTATGGTGTTGATGTGGATGTGATAGGAAGCGTTATGAGGAACACACTGAGGTGGTTTGGCCATGTGGAGAGGATGGAGAGTGAAAGACTGACGAAGAGAGTGTATGTGAGTGAGGTGCAGGGGGGAAGAGGGAGGGGGAGGCCGAGGATGAGATGGAGGGATGGGATAGAGAGGTATATGAGAGAGGGGGGTGTGAGTTGGGAGCAGGGCAGTGAAATGGCAGGGAACAGGGCGACTTGGAGGCGATTTGTTTGTGGCCACCCCTAACGGGATTGAGGCGTCTGGCAATAGATAGATAGATAGAGATAGTAGAATTAGGAGATAAGTAAACAGCACAGATATATTTAGTCAGAGAATGACAGGAAAGCCGAAGCCAGAGTGTAGAGAATTCAGAAGAATCGAGTTCAGGAACACTAGAGCAAGATAAGTTGTTGCGTATATATACACAACAGCCACCTTTGGCTTTGAAATGAGTATAGAGAAAGTAGGAGGATATAGAAAAGGGTTTGCTGTTAGTTGCCTCAGACAGCTGAGTCTCAGTTAGGAAAAGAAGGTGAGGTTTAGAGAAGGAGAGGTGGTGCTCAACAGAGCGAAAGTTGGTGGAAAGGCCACGAATGTTGCAGAAATGAAGAAGACGAGAGTCAGACAGTGGTTCCAGGCACCTTGAGTCGTCACCGGGAGAGAGGCTGAAGGTGGGGGCATTTATGGCCCCCCCCCCTGGGGACTCCGAGGCTATGTTACTCGACGCCATTATGAAAATTTTGAAAAGGAAGTGTGGTGTGTACTGTGCATGTAGTTTGGTGTTGATAGTTGGAGAAACTTGTATTGGAGAACATGCTGGTCTACTCTCTGTGTTACTGAGACACTGAAAAAGTTCAGGAAAGGGGGATGGTCGGGACCTTGTCCCGAGGGCTGATGAAACGGGAGCTCCAGCTCTCCCTGTCATCAGCTTTCCATCCACCTTGGGAGTACTGCCCTGCTCGACTGGCGCTACAATCTGCTCCTCTGGCTGGATGAATGTTGTGAAAATAAGTGCATGACTAGGGATTTGGCACTCCTTTTTAACGTGACAGCGTACGGATTAACTCTATCAGATACGTTTATGTGAAGCTACAGAATGTGATGAAAGTTTGTGGAGTATCAGATAGAGCCAGGATTTAGGGGGGCTTGAATGATGAGTTAATAGAAGTGTGGCCCATTAAACTAGGCAAACTTGGGCTGTCTGGATGTTGCTGCTCCTCACCCTGCCCTGGGGTGGGAAAGGAGGTCATGATTTTATATATATATATATATATATATATATATATATATATATATATATATATATATATATATATATATATACTGTATATATATATATATTTATATATATATATATTTATATATATATATATATATATATATATATATATATATATATATATATATATATATATATATATATATATATATATATATATATATATATATATATATATATGCTAGTGCACTGGGCCCGACCCTGTCTAAAATTGATCCGGGATAGATGTGTAGCCTACATTCGTGGTCATAAATAATCACCTATCCTCCGGTACCACGTACAGGCTGGCTCCTTTATGCGCGGCAAGTCACAGTGGAATAAAAAGGGGCTGAGAGGGAGGGGTAAGAGAGAGAAGGGAGGGTGGGAGGGGGGACAAGCAATGGTGCGGGGGTGGACTGAGGGAGGGGAGGGAGGTAAAGGTAGGGGAGGGAGAATGAAATGCTAAGTGGTGGTCACATTATTTGTCAATTTTCTTTAATTCAAGGAATGATAAAAAGTTAATATTTGGTAGATAACGCTGCATTGCACCTTGTATGGCGGCGTAAGATAACAAACTTTAGAGTGCTGATATCAAGGGCTGGCTTGTGAGAGGAATATAGTAACGTGACAGATGAAGCATAGTGTGGAGCCAGGTGTTTGTGTTTAGTGTGGAGCCAGATATTTGTGTTTATCCGTGTATTTTGACTTCGGACACAGAATGGAATCAGATCTGGATGGCTTTGGCTTCCGTAATAATTGTGTAAGAAACTTCCTCTACCCTTATATGTAATTAGTTTTTGGAAATAAATATAATATGCAACTTTGACATGGCTGTGACCACAGTAAATATGATCATTGTCTCGGTATGCACTCCCTCTATACTGTCACCATCATGTCAGCTATTTTATTGCATCTCCATATGAAAAGGCTGTTTATAATAATTATGCATAAAATGTAAATAAACTTTACGTCTGTGCACATGGGAGGATATAATACCAATATCTCATTAAATGTTAGAAGGAAAATTAAACAAAATCCTACCCAAACTCCCAAAATATATCTGTGTCGGTGTTTACCGTCATTGGTCAAACCAAAGCAACCTGGCAAGTCTTAGTAAGTAGTCTAGTGGCCTCCTGCCTCAATAACCTCTTCCAGTCTTCACGGCACCGACGAAACTATGTTGTTGATGGTTTGCTGCTTTCGTCTGAACAGCTCCCACTTGTCCTTGGTGTGCTGGAGGAGGCGGGCCCGTGTCCTCTCGTTCTCTGGCTCACACTCATTGACAATCTGGGCCCACACAGTCTCCACGGCTCTGCACTAATGTTTGATCTGTCACGTCAGTATATTCCTCTCACGAACCAACCCTTGATATCACCACCTATCTAATAAAGCTTGTTATCTTACGCTGCCATACAAACTGTAAAGCAGAGTTATCTACGAAATATTAACTCCTTTATATCATGCCTTGAATGAAAGAAAATTGACAAATAATGTGACCAGCACTTCGCATTTCATTCTTCCTCCCCTGCCTACCCACCCTCCTCTCCCTTACTCCGACCCCTGCACCATAGCTTGTCCCCCACCTACCTTCCCTTCTCTTCTGACCCCTCCCTCTCAGTCCCTCTCAATCCACTGACTTGTCGCGCATAAAAGAGCCAGCCTGAGGCACGGGGTACCGGTGGATAGGTAATTATTTATGACCACGACTGTTCCCTCGATTTATTTAAAAAAAAAAAAAAAAAAAGCATCGGCACCCTGGGATCGGATAAGATGTGAAATGGTTCGTCTCTGGTTCCATCGGTAGTGCTGGCATGCCTGTTTAATTCACAAAATGGGTTGAGTTGTCAATAAATTTGTACAATGTTACTATGACGTATCCAGCTACACATCTGTTAAATATTAGATAACGACACAAATCCGTGTCATTTCCCGTAATTCATAGTCCGTGTATCATAATGTCTCACACTGAAAGGGTGTCGATACTTTTTTTATCGAGGGTACCACTGTGCAATTTTTTCCCTAGGTACAAAAAACCTGTGACCGTGCACTGAGAACACACACACACACACACACACACACACACACACACACACACACACACACACACACACACACACACACACACACACATAATGACTTTATATAACTGAAACAATCCATATGAGTTCCACTCCAAAATCTGATCCCCTGGAAGAGACATTGGCAGCCAGAACTAATTATTCCCATTGCTGACGAACTATAAATGAGGAATATCCATAATCAAAGTGATGAATGATAATGTCTCATTACTTCAATTTCCATGATTTTGGTGTCCATAATCGTATATCTCATCTCTGTGAACATACACAGAGAGCATATATGCAAGCATAATATAGACTACCATTACTCACTTTATATGTTCCCAAAGCTTGGGCTGCGAACCTTAGACTCAAGACACATCCTGAAAAGTTATATGTGTACAGTCGTCAGCACATATTCGCTGCAAGCCTGCTCGTGTGATGTGGGTCGTTTTGTCTGGCAACAGTGTATGGGAACCAGTTGTCACATAGGCTATTTTACGCTCTACAGACGTGATTGTAAGAATTAGTACTATAAATCGCCCAGAATGCAATATTCTTTATATCTGATTAGCATAAACATGTGCAAAAGACGACTGAAGAATGTTGTTTAATGATGAAACTTCGATTCTCTCCCTCGTACCCATCCCATATCCCTCCCCACCCTCCTCTCCTCCTTCCCCCTCCCACTCTCCTTCATCTCCCTCTCTCCCCCCACCCTGTCTAGCTTATTATCCACGGCGCTAATCTACGTAATGAACCGCATTCTTCTCAGTTTCTTGCCTATTTTTTAACCTTTTTTGCTCCTCTACATTCGAGAGTTTCTTCCCATGCCACAGTCTTTTTCTCCCACTCTTTACTCCAAACCTGATGCAGAAGTTCGAAACATTATTGGTTCTGATCCTGCTTCATGAATTAGTGAACAAAATGAAGAGAATGGGAACATTTTCCTAGGAAAGAGAGTGGGCGAGAAGTAGGAGGAACGGGCACAAATGTTTATTCGATTCCGCCTACTGAAATAATAGCCACCGACTGCCAGGCTCACTCAAACACCAGTAAGGAATGCATCACAAGAACGAGACCTCAATGTCCCTATATGTCGCGGCTGTTGGTAGTGACAAAGGATGGAGAAAAGAAAGACAACTGGAATAAAAGGAGTGGAAAGGAGACGAGGAGGGTGAGAATGGGACTCGAACAGGAAGTCTATCTATCTATATACCTAGGCTGCTTCCCCCAAGGAAAGGGAGGTAGCCGAGACAGGACGACACACTCCTCATTTACTCATCCATTCAAACACATTCATTCGCATCTTAGCCCCAAAGGGGAGAACGGACAGATCCTCACCGCACCACACCGCACAAGGGTCAACTGCGCAATGCAGTCTGTGACATCCGCAGCAGGGCCCGACAGCAGAGCTGGTTTACCCCTGCCACATCATAACAGACTCATCCCCTTACTTGCACCTGACCTGACTAGCTGATCAGACCAAATGCTGGAGAATATCCCTCAGGGCTGCATCATCTTGGATATAGTTGGTAGCACTGCGAGCAATTGGGAATAGGGCAGACTGGGTTTAGTAAACAGTCAGGAGAGAATTGCGATGCGCCAATCGAGTTAGTGCCATAAATAAATAAATGAAGGTAGTGTGGAGAGAGAAGAAAGTGGAGAAGCATGAAAGCGAGTGTAGGAGGTAGAGGGAGGGGTGGGGGAGACATCAGAAGGAGTAAGGGGGAGAGAGGAGATGGAAGCTTAGACAGGTATTATGAGGAATACCAGAATATTACGCTCTTACGTCGTTCCATAATTCTTCTATCAACTCTTGCGCCATTTTATACTAATTAGATACGGTATACAGAATATTGAACTTTAGGCGGTCTCTAGTACCACTTTTTAAAAACACGTCTTTAAAGTGTACAAAAGTCTATATGGCAATAGTCCTCTTACATTGTTGCCAGACAAATGGACTCACATCACACGAGTAGACTTGCAGCAAATTTATGCTGACGACTGTACATTCCATCTACAAGGAGAGAAAATAAACAGCAAATTTTCTTAACCACATCACGTGTTCACAACTTTATGGCGAGCAGCGAAATAGTGGACATATATGTAACAAAAAGAACCACTCGCAGACTGAAACACCAGTGCTCCAAACTTCTGACCTTCTAATGTGACCTTGACCTCCGACAAGTTGTCAAACATGAATTACTTCACCTTTGTTTGATCCTCATTAGATCTTTCCACTGAGTTTGTTCCAAAAACTGTACTAAAAATAAATAAATAAATAAAAAGTTTACTACAAACTTACCCTGGAACTTTGAACTCCGACTTACTGTTCTCGAAAGAAATTCAGTTTATCACTGGGTGACATTAAGCCATTGTTACAGAATGAATGAAAAAAAAAATTATAAAAAAATTTAAACTTGGACATTTACCATTGACCAGTTCCTCTCGGAATTGCAGTGCATCATTATATCCATACCCTCAACCCTTCCATCAAACTTAGAATAAATCAGACAAAACTCTGAGTTGGCCTTGCTCTTAACTTAAGGCCAACTAATTTTTTTCGGTCAAAATTTAATCACTTGTATCTCTCATTGTCCGAACTGATTAATCCCAAATTGGTTTAATTCAGTGGTTCTTAACCTTTTTTGTCCTGCGACCTCCTGAACACAATATAAATTTGCAATCCTGAAGTTCGTGTAAGATAAAACAAAGTAAGACAACCCCGTTTCATTATAAATGCCACAAAAACAAAACCCTTGAAAATGCCGCAGAACCATTGCAAATGCCACAAAACCGCAAATCCCACAGAACTATTGAACATTCCACAAAATTACAACTCATTCACTGAATGGGAGGGCTGAAATTGATTTGCAGCCATCAATCGATCAGATTAAGGAGCAGTGCTCGACAAGCAATATCTCATGTTGGCTTCAGTCACAAACCTATTGCGTGCCCTCATTTTCAGCATCACCATTGCTGAGAATCCAGCCTCACAGCGATAGGTTGAGGGAAACTGGATCAGCAGGACCAGGGTCCTCTTCAAAAGAACAGGACAGTCCTCTGCCAGTTTCGCCCAAAAAGTCGGCAGCTCTTAATCACTGAAGTCGATATTCAGCTGAGAATCCTAACGAATTCGAAGAAATTCGACACTTCGCAGCAACATAATTATCACTGATCGCACTGTCCTTCACTGAAAAGGGTCTGACGATCCACACATCAGAAATGAGGTCGTCCAGTCCAGGAAAGTAACTTTCAATGGTTTAATTCACTGCCAGAAGATGAGCTGAGATATCCTCATGGAAACAGCAGTCAGCATCTGGCATAGAATCCAGGAGATTCGACATTTGAGGAAGATAGTCGTGTCAGTTCCTGAACTCTTTCCTGGTAAAGTTGAATTTTACTCCTGAACGCTGTCACTTTGTCCCGAGCCGTTTGCAACATTGCGAGGTTTCCTTAGAGTGAAAGGTTCAGGGAATTCATTTCAGAGAAGAAATCTGTCCAGCAGGCAACCTTCGTCGTGAAACCGTCATCTTGCATCTTTTCATGAAGATTCCCCTTTGCTATATGCCCTTATTCCAACAGCATTGTTATTTCCTCTCAAAGTTGTAACAGGTGATTCAGAACCTTGCCACGTGATAGTCACCGTACCTCCCTGTGAAATATGAGAATAGTGAAATTGGTGCCCATTTCTTCACAGAGCACTTTAAAGATACCTAAGGTTGTCACACTCCTTCGGCTATGGTCCACAACCTTCGCCACATCCTTTAGCACTTCTTTAAGTCCAGAAGGGAGAATCTTCATCGCCAAAGCATAATAATGAATCAGTCATACAATGGGTGTGGGAGACGTGAGGAATCACACTCTTTACTAAGGCTTTGAAGCCAGACGTGCCCCTTGGAAGCAGCCCCATCTGTTCACAGTCCAACAAGTGCTTCCCAGTCCATCTCATGTTTGAGGAGAAAGGCCTCTAGGAGTGGTAGTGGACAATGACTCTGAGATCAAGTATTATTCCCTCATGACTTCTCCGTTGAGGCAACGAACATAAACAAGAAGTTGGGGACATGAGACAACATTTGTTGACTCATCCAGTTGCAATGATTACACTGGACTCCTCCTCACAGCAGCCACTTCATGCAGCAATATATCATCACTCATATCCAAGATCCGACTTTTAACTGAGTTATTCAAAACGAAAATTGGCCTCAGCTTGTTTGACTTCTGTTCCCCAAGCACCACCTTTATTGGTTCTAAAACGCATGGATTGATCAGGTCTTCACCAGTTGTATGAGGCTTGTTGGTCTGTGTGATTCTTAGAGCAGTCCGGTATGAAGACTCCAGAGATGCCTCATTCTGAAGAGCGAAGTGACTAGTGGACTTGTGGAACCGACGCGACCAGCCGTCAGAGAGGCTTCTTTTCACTTCAAATATTCCACGTTTTTTCCCATCAGGGTGCTGTGGCAAGACTCAGAATGGACCATCAGTTTGCTGGGCTTCATACTCAGGTGACTCAAAATCTAGGTGCAAATGATGCATTGTGAATTGATTAGTTTTGAACAATGCCTGTGAAACCCCATCTTGAGAAGGGCTTCATTGTATCCACCCTTCTTAGCAAACAAGGTTCTCAACCTGCGAAGTAAAACAAGACCAATGAGAAAGTTATCTGGAATTGCAAAACGCGACCAGGAGGGAGAACAAAATTGTAACTGTAATTAAAATCAATTCAGGTTTCACAACCACCCAGACACACATAAAGAGAAAAGAAGAACACGGAATGAGAGTAGGAGATGAGGAGATATACAAAAAATAACCGTTCACAAAAGGCTCATCACAGCTCTTTTTAGAAAAAAATATATGGCTACAACAAGATAATAGCCTATTCAAAAATTTCTACTTCATTGACTTATTAGCTGCTCATTACAGACTGTCAGCCTATTTTCGCTTATCATTGCAAAAATTGTTATTTTCATATTGATGTAAGTATGGCACAATGTGCAGAAAAGTTTCAAAAATAAATTACAAACAAGACACAGAGAATTCTGAGACAGCTTGCCCGTCACCTTGCTGTGTCTAACTGTAAAGTCACAAGTGCAAACACATGATCGACTGTAGTTGCCATAGAGCTCCATTGATGGCAGTGAATACTGAGTGGTGTGGTTTTCAAGGATAGACAAGCACACTCATGAAAGTACCTTGCAGCCAAATTATTTTTTTTTTTACCTGCCGCGTGCCAGTGCCATTTTAAAACGGTCAGACATAATTCCATGGCCACTGCCAGTGCCATTTTAAAACGGTTTAAAATAAAAAACTTCACTGTGACCGTATTTTTCAAGATTCGCTGGAAAAAATTGGCAGACATGTAAGGTAACTGTTCCTCTACCATCCCCCAGGCTGTTAAGGCCATACACTCACTCTCTCCCCCCCTCACGCTCGCTCTGCCTCACTCTCCCTGTGTCCCTCACCCAGTGCTGTACATAGTGAAGGCATTTGTAAATATTTTCATGTACGTGTTTGTTGCAAATATTTTCTTGTAAGTGTAAGGACTATATAGTGAAGTCAGGTTGTAAATACCTTCTTGTAAGTGCCAGGACTGTACATAATGAAGTCAGGTTGTACCTATCTTCAAGTAAGTGTAAGATAATGCATTCACAGTGAGAAAGACAAGCAAATTCTGATAGATGTTGAAGTAATAAGTAATCAGAAAAGTGTACTGGACATTGCTATACCTTCCCAGCATAATTACCTGAGTATACCTTACACAGAAAGTGGCTTTCTCTCATGTACGTGGTGAACGTGAGAGAGCGGCTATACCTGTACACAAGTATGCAGGACTCAATAAAACTCATTTCAGAGCCTCAGTGAGCATTTTAATGGCGAGATTCATTGTTTCCACATCAAAATCTATAATTTTAGCCAAAAAAAAAAAAAGGGTCGAAAAATGGCTGGCACTGGGGTGACTCATAGGCCTAAAAATAGCTGGCACGCAGTGGGTTAAGCCATGGAATATACCTGATTGTTGCAGTCTGTTTGTGATATTTTATAACTTTGTTGCTATATCTGTATGTCTGGACTCCTGATGTAATATTGAAAATCTATCTATCTATTGCCAGACGCCTCAATCCCGTTTTGGGTGGCCACAAACAAATCACCTCCAAGTCGCCCTGTCCCCTGCCATTGCACTGCCCTGCTCCCAACTCACAATCCCCCTCTCTCATATACCTCTCCACCCCATCACTCCATCTCATCCTCGGCCTCCCCCTCCCTCTTCCCCCCTCCACCTCACTCACATACACGCTCTTCGTCAGTCTTTCACCCTCCATCCTCTCCACATGGCCAAACCACCTCAGTGTGTTCCTCATAACACTTCCTATCACATCCACATCCACACCACAACGCTCCTTTATATCCTCATTCGTCAGCCTGTCTCTCCATGTGACTCCACAGGCTCCCCTTAAATAACTCATTTCCACTGCTCTCACTCTTGACTTGTGTCCTTCCAACAACGTCCAAGTTTCACTTCCATACGTTGGAGTTGGTATCACAATACTGTCATGTAGTAACTTTTTCACTTCCATGCTCACTTCCCTGTTTCTTATCACTGCTTTCAAAGAACCAGCAACCTTTCTTCCCTGTTGTACCCTTTCAAGCACTTCACCCTCCAAACATCCATCCTTACTCATCACACTACCCAAGTACTTAAATGTATTCACATTTTCCCTTTCCTCACCATCCAACCTCGCTGTACATTCACTGACTTCACCTCTCTCAAAGACCATCACTTTACTCTTCCCTACATTCACCTTTAGATTCCGTTTCTTACACACTCTCCCAAACTCATCCACCAAGCCTTGCAGCTCCCCTTCGTCTTCACTCAACAACACAGTATCATCTGCAAACAACAGTACAGGGAGTTTCCAAACACTATCCTCTCTCACCAGGGCCACTCCAACATCCACTACCCTACCTTGTACCTCTTTTATTACCCCATCCATGTACAGATTGAACAACCATGGAGACATGACACATCCCTGTTTCAACCCAACTTTCAAAGAGAAAAATTCACTTAGTTCACCATTTACACGCACTGCAGCCTTCGCACCATCGTACATACTCTTCACAGCATTCAACAATTTCCCATCTACTCCATATATTCTTAACACTTTCCACAATCCTTGTCATATCCCCAAATCCATGAAAGCCTCATACAACTCCTTTCCCTTCTCTAGAAACTTTTCAACTAAAGATCTAAGAATGAATATCTGATCTACACAACCTCTTCCCTTCCTGGGAATATATATATATATATATATATATATATATATATAGATAGATAGATAGATAGATAGGTATATAGATAGATAGATAGATAGATAGATATAGATATAGATATATATATATATATATATGAAATTAATTTTATTTTCCCCAAACATTTTGTGATCCCCCACCCCCCAAAAAAAAGAAATAAACGACCCCTCTGGGGATCACAACCCCCGGGTTAAGAACCGCTGGTGTAATTTCATCCAAAAGGCAGACGAACAAACTGTCAGGCAGACAAACAAACAAACAGGCAGACGAACAAACAAACAAACCGAGTCAAACAAACATTCAAACTGAGTCAAACACAGATCCTCCTTTCCCCAAACAGGCGCGCTGATGTAATAATTTTTGACTGTTTTAAGTTATAATTATAGACTCATATTCCAAGACCTATAAGATATTTTTTTTCCTCTTCCTTTTTCCAGTAGCTGAAGATATGCGATGTCATGCACGAAATATCCCAAGTATTAAAAAAAAAAAAAAAAACTGGAAACATTATATATATATAAAACCTTCAATCCGCTATTAAACCGACTGTGAATACTGAGAAAGCGAAAAAGAAGACACTGAATATGGACTTCAATATTATATCTAACATATAAAGTGGTGTGTGTGTGTGTGTGTGTTGCTTACCCTCCAAGCTTAAAAGAAAGTTGAACATTGCATATTCTCCTTTAGGCAATATTAAGTTTATAAGATGAAAATGATAATATATATTAAATAACAAGGTAATATACAGATTTTTGTCCTTAGATATTTAATAACATGGTAATATACAGATTTTTGTCCTTAGATATATTTCTATACACTTTTTTTCTTAGTTCATCGAAGTTCCATAAATTTCGTTTGGCAACACTGGTTTAGTGCAGGACAAACACTCGCCAACAATGGATGTTATGTTTAGTATTACCGGTTTTTTTATCGTATCTTTATGATGAAAATTACTGTTATATTTTGGCCACATGCAAAACTGGAATAACCCTTCGTGGGCAAATGGGGTCCCTGCGGACCTCAGCATGTTTATAAAATGTTGCCATTAAGCCATTTTTTACTTTCACAGCCTGGCCTCTCATGACTTTTATTGTAGATGGTTATTTTATATCCTCATAAAATTTGAGCAAAAAATCTCACACAATTAAGGAGTGACATTGCAATAAATGTCAGTGGGGTCCACCAGGACTCAACCTAAACTTTCGTATGACTAATTTTTTATATATATTTTTTTCAGATATTTCAGATTATAAACATTAGGACAATGTCAATACCAGTAGCAAAGTTTTACCGTATGCCTCAATGGCGGTGGCAGAAGGTGACCAAGAAGAAGATAATTATTCAGATGGTGATTTATCTGTGTCTGACGCTGATGATTATGAAGTGCTTGTATGATCGGACAGTGAAATTAGTGTGAGTAGCATTGAGTTTCCTGTGAGCGCTGATGATAATTCTGAAAATGCAAGTGGTGATAATAATACTGAAGATGCTCATCAAGAGGATAAACAAGAAATTGTTGTACCAAATTTGAACATTATAGGGATAGTTTTATTTTCTGATCATGCTAATTTACTTTACACATGAACCTGTTAGTATTTTGAGAACCTGTTCCAAGAATACTAACAATCAGACATTCAAATAAGTGTAGAATCAGTACTTCCACACTCAAACTTTAATAAAATTGTGATAAAATGAAAATTTTTTGTTAAAATAATAATAATAATAATAATAATAATAATAAAGGACACTTGGTGGGTTGGTTCCACATGCCATGTCCTGGGCAACATTCTGTATGTACAAAGTTTAGTAGCTATAACTTTATGAATATGGCAGAAATACACCATTAAGGTTTGGGGTCCGCCGGGACCCCATCGGCCTTCCATGTAACTCGGTAATCCCTGACCCACGAAGGGATAAATGTGTAGCCCATTTTGTATCAAGACAACTTTGTACCCCTGAGTTTCATACATTTTATTTGTTTTTCCCACATGCCCTTCACTAAGCATTTTATACAATTCCTATGCCATGACTTTATGAGGGAGCCATACTTGTTAGGACCAGTGGAGGAGTCGGAGAGGCAGCTGGGTGGCCCTGGCCTCCCCTGAAATATGCCTGGCCACCCCAGACAGACAGAAAAACCCTCGAACCCCTTATGTGTTCTTGGATCGCTTCTTAAATATGACTCACCGCTCCATTTATAAAATTTCATCAATGTCCCTGATTAGGACATATGTACTTAGTCCTTGATTGTAATTGAAGAAACTGCTGTGGAAACTGAAATTAGAAGTCGGGAAATCCATCATACATTAACTGACAAGCAAGGCAGCAGCACAGGTTCATCCTATTACATCTTTTAGGACATCTTTTTGACAGGACAGAAAACAGGAAAAAGCTGCCATCAAACAACGAAAACTACAAAGGAGAGATGAGGACCCAGGCAAGTCTTAAAGCAAAAGACTTGAGTGCAAAAACTCTACCCAATGTGAATACTTCAAGCAACCTAACCTTACCAAACCATGCCTTACCTAACATAAGTTGCTCAGCCTTTAGAGAATCTGTGGTGTAGCAACCTAACCTAACGAAACCATGCCTCATATCATTTATCCAGCCTTTACAGAAATAGTGGCGTGGCAATCTATCCTACCCAGACCAAGCCTAACCTAACATAACTTACCTAGCCTTTAAAGAAATACACGTAGTCACCTAACAGCTGACAGGTCAACGAAATTCAAGGACTGTTTACCTATGGCTTTGACACGTTTTCCATCTTTTGATATTCTCTTGTAATGAAGTGACTCTGTGACAAAATGGTCTGACGGATGATTTGATCACATAATAATTGACGAAACACTAAGTAAATTGACAATGACATTAAAAGTATGAATAGTGTGATACATATATTTGACAATTAACAAAAGTTCTCAAAGGCAACACTAGTGCATGTATATAATGGTATATACAGAAACTAAACCATTAATCAACAAAGTACATGATTCTGTATCCAGATTCCCATATAATACAACACTGCATGTATAGTGAACACCAGTTTTGGTTATAGTCCCAGATGTCCTCTCGTGCAATACACCTCTGTAATTATGGTTAAAATGCCGGTAGCTTGCAGAACTAAGGTTAGCATTAATACTGGGAATAGATGTCCTCAATACTCGCTGAAGACAGTGCTCTCAAAACATCCTTAAGGTGACCCCTCGTCGACGTGCAGCATATGCATCGCATTGATCAACTGTGCTGTTTAGTCATTGTTTTACAGTGGCTTTCAGTCCTGAGAAGCAATATTCAATAGGATTTAGGAAGGACAAGTGGGGAGAAAGCCTCCTGATGACACAATCTTCAAAATCATGATTAATTCCTGCATGACATGGTGCATTGTTGTACATTAAAATCATAGCACCCTCAGGATCTAGCGCAACATCAAGTGAAGTCATGAAATTTGTGAATACTTCATTGGTCACGGATGTTACATGAGTTTCGTAATAGAGCAAGCCAGCCAAATTGGACACAGCTCCTATCAACGTAATGTTATCCCACACTGTCCTGCAACTATCCTGTTGGTGCAATATCCCCATGGAGCTTGGCCATAGATCCTACTCGTATGAAGGTTGTAGCCGGTTTCATCTAGGTACACACGATGTTGGTGTATGCCCAGGTCATACATATACTGAGCAAATGCTACACGAGCCGCTTTGACAGCCTCTGAACTGCGGTCAACCGTTACACTGTATACCTGTTTCAGGGTTATAAGATCCCCATTCAAAGCCCTAGAAACAGTCATGTTACACGCATGTGGCTTGCCTGGAAATGTCTGCCGAAGTGTATAGTTAAGTTCGTTAATGGTGATCGTCAGTGTAGCATCAACAAGCATCACTAGAAAGTACTTTGCTTCGTCATCGAGTAAAGGTCGTCCTCCTCCTCCTCCATGTTGGCCACGTTGTTCTCCAGTCCCGACAAACTTGAGAATGATTTCATAAACTGTGGTCCGTGGACTGTGTAGCTCGGCAGCAGTGTCCAAAAAATCCTCTCCAGCTTCATATCGTGTAATTATATCGATCTTGATATGACACCCGGCGATATTGTCTGCGAGGCATAGCAAGTTGATTCCAATAGATCTACTATGTACTCCATGGTGGATGTATCAGAACTGACAGTAAAATACAGATACCATACCAGGTCACCTTGTACTCATTGGTATATTGTTTTAGCACTTACGTACTGTACCATTGTTTCCAATACTGTTTCATAGTTCTGAGTGCTCAGCTGGTGTAATGTAATCCTTTGTGTAACATGACTATCCTAAGTGTAAAATACATTAAGGGCTATGATACACTTTTTCACATACTTGTTGAGACTTAGTTACAAACCTATATGACGTATATATCTCATAACTGAATGACAGAACACATAGCGAGTGACACTGACACATATCTGCCCAGTCTAACAGAAATGACTGACATACGTTATGAGATTGATTGACTTGAATAACAAATCTACAGTCTGCATAATGTTTGAGGTTGTACCAGCTGGAAATTGACACATTACACACTATCCATTCTTTTATTGTCGCTGTCAATTTACTTAGTACTTCCTCAATATTATGTGATCAAGTCATCTGTAAAACAATTTTGCTACAGCGTCATTTCATTACAGGGGAATGTCAAAAGATGGAATAACGTGTCAAAGCCATAGGTAAACTGTCTATGAATTCGTTGGCCTGTCTGAACTGTTATGTGACATGATGTAGTTATTATCATGTGGTTGTCAGCGTAATATCTGTCTGTCAAGATGTTATGGTAATGTCAATTTTCATCTGGTACAATCTAAAACATTATGCTGACTGTTGGTTTGTTGTTCAAGTCTTTCAATCTCACAGCGTATGTCAGTCATTTACCTCCGCCAGGAGGTATATGTTTTACCCCGCGTTTGTTTGTTTGTTTGTTTGTCTATCCGTCTGTCTGTCTATGTATTAGCAGGATTACCAAAAGTTATAAACAGATTTTGATGAAATTTTGTGGAAGGGTGGGCCATGACCCAATGAATAAATGATTAACTTTTGGGCCGGAGCCATATCCGGATCCGGAATACCCCACACAATATCTCCAAAACTTCTCAATGAATTTCAATGGAATTTTGTGGAAAGGTACGCCATGGAACAAGAATGGATTGATTAAATTTGAGGGAGGATTCGGATCCTGATCCGGATCCTATGTCCACGGATCCGGATCCTGGCTAACTCAAAAAGTTATGAAAGGATTTTTATGTAATTTTGTGGATGTGTGGGCCATGGGCCAAAGAAGAAATGATTAAATATGGGGGCGGATCAGGATCAGGATCCCGAGTATCCTGCACAATATCTCCAAAACTTCTCGATGAATTTCAATGAAAATTTGTGGACAGGTAGGCCATGGGCCAAGAAAGAATTGATTAAAATTTGGGGCGGATCTGTATCCTATATCCACGGATCTAGATCCGGATACTTTTTAATGACAGTGGCACTGGCAGAGGTATGCGCTATCTGAGCGTTTTCTAGTTATGGAAGTTTTCAGAAACACCTCACAACCCACCTGAAGTACCTAACGATCCATCTAAGTAGTGATTCATTCGAGAGCCACTGAAAGCTGTTAGCTATGCAACTGTAAATTAGGGAAGCCTGAAGTGTATGTTCATTTGAAACTGTGTTGAAAATAAAGGAAACCTTATTATCATTAGTATCGTATTAAATGAAGGAGAATGTTTTTGGTTTTGTTTTCTTTGAGGATATGCTTATCTCAGAACATTTTATTTTTATGGTTATTGATTACTATATATAGTACTTACTGTATGTACGGAATACGCTATGTGTAACTTTATATATATATATATATATATATATATATATATATATATATATATATATATATATATATATATATATATATATATATATATATATATTCGAGTGTAATGCATTAAAATACTAATCCATTAGATTTCACTGAGGCAAGAATTATCACAACAAACAATATGAATCAAATGATTTGGTAACTCCAATGCACATAGTACTTAACTTTAATTTTAGATATTCATTAGGTAGTGTTAGGGAATTTTTTCCGCTACGTCTCATATACGCAAACATTTTTCAACATCTGGGTAATCCTCGTCCGTGTGTTACACTTCAGCTATAATGGAAACTGTGAACAAAAATATTACTTTTCAGTTACATTTTTCAGCAAAGTTAACAATTAGCAGTAACAAAAATATTGCCGGTGTCACTAGCAGTGGGAGGGGAGAGAAGGAACTCGTTTGTTGTTGTTTCTCTTGTTCTTGACGGTGCCAGTAAATTGGTTCTTTTCCAAACCTCTTATTTATCTAGGTGTTTTTAAATTCACCAGCATCGATTTGTTGTAAACTGTGGCAAACTAATTGGGAATATTTTCTATACACCTTTGGAGTTCGTTAGTACCCTGAACTCACCTTCATAATTACCTCCGCCAAGGAGGTTATGTTTTACCCTGCACCGGTTTGTTTGTCTGTTTGTCTGTGTGTTGGCAGGATTACTCAAAAGGTTATGAACGGATTTTGATAAAACTTTGTGGAAGGGTGGGTTATGGGCCAAGGAAGAAATGATTAAATTTGGGGCCGGATCCGTATCCAGATCCGGAGAATCCCGCGCAATATCTCCAAAAGTTCACGATTAATTCCAATGAAATTCCACGGAAACGTGGGCCATGGAATAAGAAAGAATTGATTGAGTTTGGGAACGGATGCAGATCCTGTATCCACGGATCCGGATCCGGGCTTACTCAGAAAGTTATGTATGGCTTTTGATGAAATTTTGTGCTAGGGTGGGCCATGGGTTAAGGAAGAAATTATTAAATTTGGAGGCAAATCTGGATCCGTAGTATCCCGCATAATATCTCCAAAAGTTCTCAATGAACTTCAATGAAATTTTGTGGGCCATGGACCAAGATAGAGTTTATTAAACTTGGGGACGGATCCGGATCCTATATCCACGGATCCGGATCCGGAACTCTTTTTAATGGCAATGGCATTGGCAGAGGCATCCGATTTCTGAGTACTTTCTAGTTTCTGTTAGGTTGGTCGAACAGATATATGACAGTGTCACTCGATATATGTTCTGTCATTCATTTATGAGGTATGTCATATAGGTACGGAACTATGTCTCAACCAGTATGTGAAAAGGTGTAATGGCGTAGCCAGAGGAGTGGCACTGAATAAATTACCCTGAAAATTTTTAAATATGCCTAGCCACCCCATTACCAACCTGAATCTTAAGGGAAAACTCCTTTAGAGCTCTTCTTGGACTCAAAATAGGTTTGGCCATCCCATTTCTTAAATATCCTAGCTACGCCACTGTACAGAAAACTGTAGCACCTGCGCACACCACTATAGGTGATACTCCATTACAATACAGAGGTCTGCCAAGACGGCAATATTAAAAGCTGTAGCAGCTGTCAGGCACTGTTCCTCAACAATGTATTAACCTGGTGCTAAGTCACAGATAACTCTGTTATAGAATTCACAATTCCATAAGAAACTATAAATACTGAAATCCACGCTGCATGTGGATATTTCCCCCAACTAGCCATTTTTCCATCTCAGTTATGGTTCCGTATGCCTGGCGGCGAGAGAGAGAGAGAGAGAGAGAGAGAGAGGGTCATTGAAAACGCACCACCTAATCCATGAAGGATTAAAGCTAGAACCACCATACTTGGTAGTCTGAAGGACTGTGATGGACTAAGGTGACATGCACAAAATCAAGGTCCTTTTATAGCTCAGTTTCTGGTAGGTAATAGCTGCGGAAATCTTTTTTTATTATTATTATTATTAAAATTGTCCTTGGGTAATTTTATGATATTCGAGTTCGTAATCACGCAGCCTGCAATTCATTGCAGAAGGGATGTGACAGTCGGCGTTCATATACTTGTGAATCTGTGCATTGATTAACTCGAACCAATGTACAGATCATCTTCAAACTTTGCACAGGTGTTGGGTATTTGGAATTGAGGATGTGGGTCGATTTTGGTGAAAATACACCAGGGGAAAGGGTGGTAGTGGGAGGTCCCAAATTTGGAGCAAATTTTTCAAATTGCAATCAGAGGCAAACGGTGAGAAATAGACACATGGTTACTCTTAATCATTAATAGGAAGTCATATATAGGGATTCTATTGGCACCATTACACTTGACCTTGTGTGACCATGAAAGGTCAAAGTCAAGGTCACCCTTTTTTTGTGAGTCTGTGCATCAACTAACTCTTGAAAAAACGAACAGATCATCTTCAAACTTTGCACAGGTGTTGGTGTGTGGAACTGAGGAAATGGTTCGATTATGGTGATAATCCACCAGAGGTAAGGGTGGGGGTAGGGGGCCCCAAATTTGGGGTGCTGGCGGGGTGTTGTGAGCTCGGATCACTTTGCTCTAGTTATTTTTGTTGTTGATGGTAGGTAACTTACCCATCATTCTCTCACTCGATGTAGTAACCCCTCCCCCCCCGTCTGTCTGTCTGTCTGTCTGTCTCTCTGTCTCTCTCTCTCTCTCTCTCTCTCTCTCTCTCTCTCTCTCTCTCTCTCTCTCTCTCTCTCTCCCCAGGTGACTTTTCACTGAGTGGCAAACCTAATGGTTTCGTGTAATCCAAGAAGCCATTTACTACGCTGGATGGTAACCACATAACCATATGACGCCTGGTGGTCTAGTGGACTAAGGTGCTCCAACTGGAAGGAACCTATTAAGGTTTCCATATAAGGGATGTTGAGGTTTCTTGCTTACGTAATGCAATACAGGAGCAAGTGAGGCTGATCACCATTGCCCTAAATGTCGGGAATGAGTAGCCTAGATCCGTGCCCCTGCATTCCTCTTGTTTATATAGGACAAAATGGTGCGGGATGCTGTATCAGAGGTCTGCAACAAAAAGTTCAAGATTAATTGCCTCATTTTCATAAGTTTCCATATTTGTAATTTTTAAAAAGAATATGATGAAACTTTAGTACCACATACAGTTTGTGACTAAATTAAATTTTGAAATCATAGAGCTTTTTAAAATTTTAGCTGACCAGTTTCTGGCCTAAGTTTCACATATAAGGATAGCCATTTTCTCTCATTAAATTACAGATCTCAATGTGAAGCTGACGCTTATATTTGCTTCATAACGTGGTTGAACATTAATAGCAATGGGTGAGAGGATTGGAAGGGGGAACAAAGAAGTGTGCCAGTTTCCATTTTGCCTCAGTACTCTTATGGCAAACATTTTAGTGCAATTAGCTTTAGTACTGTCCTGATTTACATTGTATAAGCTATTTTTGTAGAGGAGTTCATTGTACTTTATTATTTGTTTCAGAGACACCAGTAGTATATCTGACAATGGCTGCTGGCATGAGATTGTGTTTTGGTTATATCTGTGGAGAACTTATCATAATATTGCACAATGTCAAAAAAGCGTACTATGCAATCTTTGGAGTAAAATTTGGAGACGAGGACAAATAATGGGTGCCATTCAAGTCTGCTCTATTCGTGTAAAAAAAAAAAATAAATAATAATAATAATAATAATAATAATAATAATAATAATAAGGCAATGGACAAGAGAAGCACGAATATTTTTTCACACTGGTTCTCCAGTGATCTGGAGGAAGCCGATAAATCACAGTGGTGGCTTGCACATGTCATGTACGGTACAAAGATACAACAAAAATAGAAAACAAATTCTTCATCCAAACATCCCATCTGCCTTACGACCTGTTGCTCACGAGGCAGGTATACCCATCCCAATACCACCTAGGAACCTCGAAAACATACACTGTAGCTCTCAACAAGAATGCAGTGGCAAGAATGATGACGTAGAATTCCAGTGTGATAGCGATAACACAGAACCTCAAGCTTTTTCTCGTCATGAACTAAGATATCTCGTGAGAGACTTGGGCCTTGCTAATGAGTCTGCTGAGACTTTAGGTTCTACATTAAATCCAAAATTTAATCACGCCTAACACATCATTCTCTTGGTGCCGGAACCGAGAAAAAGATTTTCTCCTATATTTAAAACAAGAAAAATTATTTGGTTTCATTCACAGATCTTGTTGGAATAATCGAAAAATTTGGTGTCATTTACAGTGCTAATGAGTGGAGAATGTTAACTGATTTTTCGAAAACAAGTCTCAAGGCAGTTCTTTTACACAAAGGTAACACGTATGATTCTGTTGTTGTAGTTATTGATGGTTTTAAATCAGATATAATTACAAAGGCCACAGCTGGGTGATTTGTGGAAACTTAAAAGCACTTTGTATATTGCTTGGACAACAGTAGGGCTACACTGCTTCCGTGTTTCTTGTGTCACTGGGATAGCAGGACCAGGAGTCACCACTGGTCTCAGAAACAATGGTCAAATAAGAAACAAATTTCACATGAGACAAAGAATATTGTACGCGAATGTTTGGCTGATCCCCCCCCCCCAAAAAAAAAGAGGTTATTTTGCCCTCTGTACATATAAAACTTGGCCTAATGAGGCAATATGTAGCTTTTTGCCAAGAGACAGAGATAGTTTGGGGTAATTTTGTATAAGAGTCCAAGCTCAAAGGTGTATTTGTCAAACCTGATAAAAGGAAACTTGACAAGGACAGATTTTGAAAACTCCCTCCTGGCTGTTCAAAATGAATCATGAATTGCCTTTGGAGATGTTATTAAAAGCTTTCAGGTAACTGTAAGGATCCAAAGGCTCTAGTATGCAGTATTTTCATTTCGTGAATGCTCATTTGGACTACTTTTCGAAAAATCTGGGGGCTTTGAATGAAGAACAAGGTGAAAGATTTCATCAGAATATAAAGGATGGAGAGAAGATAGTGAGGACAATGGAGTGTCAACATGATGACAGATTACTGCTGGATGTTGCACCGCGAGAATCCACCAAAAATCCTAAACAGAGAAGTTCCAGGCTCAGTTTTGAAAAAAAAAAAAAAAAAAAAAAAAGGGGGGGGGAATAAGGAGTCTGTAATCTTTCTTCAGTATTTACAGCTGTATAATTACACATTTTCAATTCTGAATTTTCTTTTCCTATATGCCAGTTCATACGTACTATACTACTGAGTAATTTTCTTCATCATTTTGCGAGAAAACCCCAGGTGATGAAGGATAGCCGATTTGGAATCTGCAATAAGCAACCCATAAAATGCTAACTAAGCAAAAATCACTGAAACGACTTTCAGCATGTTACATTTTGCAGACTGATGATGATGATGATGATGATGATGATGATGACGATGATGATGATGATGATGATGATGATGATGATGACGATGATGATGATGATGATGATGATGATGATGATGACGATGATGATGATTATTATTATTATTACTCATTATTATTATTATTATTATTATTATTATTGTTCATCCATCACCCAATCCTACGTTGCCCCATGAGGAGCGTGCACGATGATACCAGTTTCGGCATCTCGCCTCATACCGTTGTGGGAGATTCAGCCTTTTTATGTCTGTATCTGTTCCTTAACTCTTAGGCTATTTGATGGATTTGAATGAAATTTTTCGATATGTTTGGCTGCTCCGAAAGTCTTCCACTATTCACAACTTTCTAACCATGATTTTTAAGGAGGGGGTCAGGTCCCCACCTCATCAAATTAAAAATTCTTAGAAATGGTGAATTAGATATGGCTTTGATATCTAAGTGCTTGTTGTACACAGGAATCTCAACCGTAATGCGATATTTGTGAAGCATGGTCCCCAGTGATTCCTGGGGGGTCAGTCGCTCTCCTAGAAAAAGAAAAAAAAAAAACGATTAGATATGAGGGAAAGTCAGTACGTGGATTTCAACGAAACTTTTCAGGCCAGTGCGTCTGGTTCTTTGATGATGTCTTACACTAAATAAAATTTTCCATCATTATTTTTAGGTCAACCCCATTCAAAGCTTATAAAGGATACAAAATTGATAAAGGAGGGCAGATGCAGTTTTGATATCGTAATATATAGCCTACTGTAGAATGAGCCAGTGTGGCTGAAATTCATTTCATTTCTTATATCCCCTGTAAAATATTTCATTCACATAGACCACCATTGCGATAATGTGACTATTACGTCGGTATACTTTCGTATTTTATGGCGCGATAGTATTATTTTGTAATTCTTTCAAATCGGCATTCATATTGCAGAATTTGGTACGCAGTTCCCATGTTTATTAGTGCTATCATCATCACCATCATTCGTTATTGTTGTTATAAATTTAATTGTTGTTATATAAACATAAAAAATATCCATAGCCATGAAGGGAAAGAAAGAAGAAAAGGGAATAAAGTGGAAAATGAGATTCTTTGCATCTACTGGGTGTTTTTCATATTCTCTCACATTCTTCCATTTTTTTTACTTTCATTCTTATGTTCATCATCGTCTGCCTTTGTTTTCACTGTCTGTCCCTCTTACTGTTGTTGTTGTTATATTAGTAGTAATAGTAGCAACAGTTGTAGTAGTAGTAGTAGTAGTAACAACAACATTATCAACAAAATCATACTCATTATCATCAACGTAATTATATCCTCATCGCCATCATCATTACCACCATCATAATTATATTCTTACTGTACTGTATATTCATCATCGCCATCATGTTCAGGTCAACATCATTATCATACAACTATCCCTGCATCACCATCTTATCGTCATCAGGCAATCAGTGCCATTCGTCATTTTACCATCACATCATCATGGTAATGCCTTGTCAACCTGTTATCCTACATCATCACGGCCATAATTCATACCATTAACTTAGCCGGTTGTGGTACAGTCATAAGTATCGTTACCCCCAGGGATGTTCGATGCGAATCGAACGTTAGCTGGGCTATGTGGGCGGGTCCTTGTTGTTCGCCCCTCCCCTGTCTAGTGTTGCCATATCACAATCCCATTACAAGAGTTGGAATAATGAGCAAGAATGAGCCATATGGTGGGGAAATATATATGACGTGTTTGCGTTACCCTGAGCACCCCGCCGGGTATTAATAATGAAACTCGACACGTTTGTTATTTTCCTACTGTTCAACACTTATTATCTATAAAATACAACAAATAAATTTAGAAGTGTATTAAATCTATAGGCATCGACTTTTTTTTATGACAGTGTAGCAGGGGTTAACGAGTTCATTTGTTTGCTTTGGATGAGTGGTTAAATGCTTCAGAATGATGCTTCAGTTAGTGGCATCCATGCCTCGACGTCTAGAGGCTGTTTTAGAAGCAGGGGGTGGGTATACAAAATATTAAAGCAATGAGACTGAACACGTATTATAATTTTTCTTCTACTCAACATTTATTATAAGTAAAAAGCAATACATATATTTATTACATTGAATTTTACTAACTTGGCTTGTATCGGCTAAATTACTCTCATGCGTCTGGCATGGGTGCACATACTCCTTGCCCATCTGCATGTGTGCTGCCGACTCTATTTTTATTTAATGAATTCGGTGCCGGATAATAAAACGAATTGATTCTATGCACACAGGCCAAACGATCTAATTAGCTTTTATTACATCTAGCACAAATTCTAATATCTGTGTCTCACATAACCGACAATGACGGGTTTGCGGTACAAACTTTCCTGTCTCGTCATTTCACAACACTTCGTCATTGTATCACAGTGGATAGCTCTGAAGGGTAACAATAGTTTTTCTTATGACTGTACATCACTGAAGAAATGTTTGCCGTCACTCCGCGACCTTTAACAATAAAAGGTCAGACGGGGTTGAGTGTACTGTACAGTATATGTGAGTGCATTTTATTACGTCACTTAAAAATAACCCTTTCGCTACTGTTTGGTGATGAAAAAAGTAGCAATTTAAAATTATGAGCCTGTAAAGTTATCCGTTCTAAAGAAACTCGAACAGAATAAATCTAAAATCAAGATCCATTCATTACAAGATGTCTGGACACGTTGCGTTTGATAGCGTGGACGTCACTGTCAGAGGAAAAGTAGATTGACGAAGGCTATTCCAAAGCTAAAATTCACATGATGAACTTAAACAACGATGCTCTTGCTGTAGAGTGAAAGGCAAAAATATGGTGTGTAACTGACGATTTCCTTCACCATTGGTGGGACCTATGTTAGTGATGAGGTAAAGATTCTTGCTGTTTCTTGTAGCCAATTTACCTTATTGTGAATTAGTGAAAAAATAAAGGCAGGGCAGAGGAGGATGGGACAGGACTAGGTTGGACGGAACATGGAAGAAAATGTAAGAGCAAATTATGGTACAAAATTAAAGGGCTGGGCAGGGCAGAGCAGGCCAGGGCATGGCATGGTGGGGCAAAACACGGCCGGACATGGCAGTACAGAGCAGGACAAGGGAGGGTAGGACAGGGTAAGACAGGACAGGTGGGGTAAGTCATGGACAGGACAGAGCAATGCAACGCAGGGTAGGGTAAGGCAGGGCAGAATAGGGCAGGGAAAGGTCAAAGGGTCACGCTCTTCTTTCTGCCTCATCATCCTAGTTGGATTTGTGTTATGAATTTCTTATTTATTTTCCCTTTTTCTTCTTTTATCTCTCTTGTATGTCTGTCTGAACTTGTCTATATATCTATTGTATCAGCTAGTACCACACCCTTCTCTCTCTCTCTCTCTCTCTCTCTCTCTCTCTCTCTCTCTCTCTCTCTCTCTCTCTCTCTCTCTCTCTCTCCCCTTTGTCTTTGCATCCACTCCCCATGCCCTCTCCTGTCGTCTACTTCTTTCACTGTCCTTAATCACTGTAGGCTATGCTGGGTAAAAGTGTGGAGTGACAGCATTTTCTTACAATTCCATTAACCTGAATATTCCTGTGCAATTCACGCTACGCAAAAAGGATAGAAAAAATGAATAACAGCAGCATGTCAGTTGGCCTAAGCTACATACACCCGCCAGCACCTCCATCTGCTACAGTCAGTGTTGTCAGTTCCATCTCCCAGTGAGTGCGAGCCTTGAGTTGATTGACTCTCGTTTCCAGCCACATGTGGTGAGGGGGAAGGGGCAGTCAGGGGAATTTTAAGATGATGGGGCGGGGTGGGGGGAAGGATGAAGGGGTTTGTTATTTGGGAAAAGTAAACAGAATAACTGGATAAGGAAAACGAAGGACTTGCTTACACCAAAATAAGCAATATACCTAGGAAAACGAGAGAACAAATATGTACGGTGTAACATACTGTCACATTTACTTTACTAATTTACTACAGAACACTTCAGTCCAGCACAACATAAACTCTACTTACATAAGCACACACACACACACACACACACACACATATATATATATATATATATATATATATATATATATATATATATATTAAGGATGTGCCGATAGTATCGGTATCGGGAGTATCGGCCTTTTTTTGTAGTATCGGTATCGGTATCGGCAAGGTAAAAATATGGCCGATACTCCAATACTTTTCTGTTTTATTATGTGATTCGAGACACTCATGTTTCATGACACTGATAAACAGATGGTTATGATATATAACATTATAATTACATGTATGATGTAACTATCATAATCAATATTATATATTGATAACTATATTGTTCCTGCATTAACAACACTCACGTTACCGGCATCAAATAAATCAAAATAAAATCAAATAAATAAAATTAAAAAAAAAAGTATCAGTATCGCTATCGGTATCGGCAAAGTATAGCCCATTTGTTAGTATCGGAGTATCGGTACCGGTATCGGATGAAGAGTGGGTATCTGTATCGGTAAACATCTTGATATCGGCACATCTCTAATATATATATATATATATATATATATATATATATATATATATATATATATATATATATATATATATATATATTTCCACACGATACAGTCACACAACCATGCACGCATGCGCGCGGGCTGGCGCCACACTTTTAATCGGGATACGGTGTTTACTTCAACGAGTATTGTATCCTTTTGCACCATCGTATCATTAGGAACAATACTAAGCAGTTATTTACAATGAATCAATATCCAAAATGTTCTTTATTATAAAACATCCCAAGTGAGCTATGGCGATGGCAATGCCCTTAGTATAACAGTTTACGTCAACCATATTTTTCCTAAATTCTTTTCCCCTTGATATACGTTAAAAATTGTATCACTACTCACATGACTGTCAAATTTTGCTTTTATTTGGCTTACATATAATATTAAGTGACAGTAGACTCAAAAGTAAGCCTTGATATTTTTTTGTTATTAGATAGAGTGTAAGTCTCTTCACAGCTCAGTTGGTTCTGGTCTCTCCGAGCGAGGTATAGTGTCACTTAGATTATATTTTGCTATGATCTGTTTTACTTCAAATATAATCAGTAAGTGTTCGGTATACTGAAAGGATCTACGCATAAATCATATATATGTGTGTTTTTCCCTCTTTTACCACCTTTGTTTCACCAGTTTTTGTAAATTGGAATTTCACCTTCTCATCCCCCAGAATTGTTGTGTTTGTTTACTTGTAAAACAAAATTATTTTCCATTTGTAGAATGTCATATCAGATACCAAAGCATAAATATCAACTAGTTATTTATTCAGTATGATACGGGTATTCATTACGCTGGCAAAGCTGCATATATCGAGATGGTCCACGATTGGCCGAGTAAGTTATGTCATCTGTTGGTTGCATCATGGACAGGCAACATACAAGGGTAGCTCTAGGCGGGAAAGAACAACGGCCTAATGATACGGGCCATAGGTCAACGTCTGGGTATCATGTGCGCCTTTCATTTAACGGATTACGAGATGTGAGGAGACTGGAGCTATTATGAGCCTAGGTATGTACGAAAATCTGTTCGCGGCTTTTCCTCTAACTTTCGCCCTGTTGAGAACCACCTCTCCTTCTCTAAACCTCACCATCTTTTTCTAACTGAGACCCAGCTGTCTGAGGCAACTGACAGCAAACCCTTTTTTGTATCCTCCTATTTTCTCTACACTCATTTCAAAGCCAAAGGTGACTGTTGTGTATATAATTATACGCAACGACTTATCTTGCTCGTGCTCCTGAACTCGATTCTTCTGAATTCTCTACACTTTGGCTTCAGCTTTCCTGTCATTCTATGACTAAATATATCTGTGCTATTTACTTATCTCCTAATTCTACTAACTATAAAAAATTCTTTAACTATCTTACTTTTAGGATGGAACGCATTCTATTCATTTCTCCTTTCTCTAAAATCTCCATTCTAGGAGATTTCAATGTTCACCACCACCTTTGACTCTCCTCTCCTTTCACAGATCCACCTGGTGAACAAGCCTACATCTTTTCTATCCTTAATGACCTAGGGCAGCTTGTACAGCACCCTACCTGTATCCCTGGCTGCCTTGGAGAGAGCTCCAACATACTTGACCTCTTCCTTACAACTAATCTTTCTGCTTACACTGTTAATTTTTTCTCTTCGTTGAGCTCCTCCGATCACAACCATATCACCTTAACCTGTCCTATCACTCTGGTATGGCCTGTGGACCCTCCGAAGAAATGTCGTCTGTGGCATTTTGGAGCTGTGGATTGGCAGGCCCTCAGGCAGTATTTCTTTGATTTTCCCTGGAATGATTTTTGCTTCCATGGCAAGGAGCCATCTGCGCGTGCCTTGCTCATCATGGAGGTTATTCTCTCGGGCATGGAAGCATACATTCCTTTCTCATATCCTTTGACTAATGCAAGAAAGCCTTGATTTAATCACGTTTGTTCTAATATTGTCTGCAATAAGGAGAGGGCCTATAAAAGGTACCAGAGCCAACCCACCCCTGAATCACATCTTTTATACGTTTCTGCCCGGAATCGTGTTAAGTCTGTTCTTCGATCTGGTGAAAATAATTTCATCCGTACTAAATGCTCTCAACTCTCCAACTCGAATTCTTCCCGCTCCTTCTGGCACCTTGCCAAAAACCTTTCTAACAACTTTACCTCATCATCCTTCCCTCCTCTTTTCTACTCTGATGGCTCTGTAGCTACTTCTACTGATAAAGCAGATCTCTTCACTCAGACTTTCTCCTCCAGTTCCACCTTAGACGATTCCGGTGCTGTTCCTCCATCACTTCCCCACTCTGACTTCCTCATGGCTGACATTAAAATTTCTTCAGCTGATGTATTTCCTGTTATCACAGGCCTCAATACTAATAAGGCATATGGGCCTGTTGGCGTCCCTCCTGTTGTTCTCAAGAACTGTGCTTCTGTGCTTACATCCTGCCTAGGCAAACTCTTTCGCCTTTGTCTATCAACTTGTACCTTTCCTTCTTGCTGGAAATTTGCTCTCATTCAGCCAGTCCCAAAGAAGTGTGACTATTCCCAACCCTCTAACTATCGTCCAATTGCTTTAACATCCTGTATCTCAAAAGTTTTCGAGTCAATTCTTACTAGAAAAATTTTAAGGCATCTTTCCTATCACAACCTTCTTTCTGATCGTCAGTATGGGTTCCATCAGGGACGTTCCACTGGCGATCTTCTCACCTACCTTTCAGATTCCTGGTCATCCTCGTTTCGGGACTTTGGTGAAAACTTTGCCATTGCACTTGACATCTCAAAGGTTTTCGATCGTGTCTGGCATAAATCTTTAGTTTCCAAACTGCCCTCTTATGGTTTCTATCCTTCTATCTGTGCCTTCATCTTTAGCTTCCTTTCTGGTCGTTCTGTAGCCGCTGTTGTAGACGGCCATCGTTCTTCTCCTAGACCGATTAACAGTGGTGTTCCTCAGGGCTCTGTCCTATCACCAACTCTCTTCCTTTTATTCATCAATGAGCTTCTAAGCTGTACATCTAACCCTACCCACTCATACGCTGATGACTCCACCCTTCACTGTTCCATTCAGTTCCCGCAACGTCCATCTCAGCAGTTACTTCAGCAAACAAGGGATGAGGCTGTGGCACACCTAGTGTCTGACTTGGCTCGTATCTCTGACTGGGGTAAAAATAATCTGGTTGTTTTTAATGCATCAAAGACTCAGTTTTTACACCTATCAACCAGACAAAATCTTCCACAGGTATACCCACTAATGTTTAATAACATTCAGATTAATCCTGCATCGTCCTTGAACATGCTTGGGGTTTCATTTACTCGGGACTTATTTTGGAAAGATCATATTACATCTCTTGTAAAATCTGCTTCCAAGAGATTAGGTGTGCTAAGCCGACTCCATTCCTTCTTTACCCCTGCACAATTGTTGACTCTATACAGGGGTTATATCTGCCCCTGTGTGGAGTGTCACGGGGTTTTTAAAATAAATGCAATTATTAAATGATAATGTTCATTAATACTGAAGAGCAGGGACAATGAATTGTCTTGCTAAATCAAGCAATGATTACTTTATGCCGGCCCACTTCGCCGACTCTCTCAGAACGAGAATTTATAAACTTTCTCAACAGTACACAGCAGAGACTAATTACTCACAATTGCTGTTTATTAGTACTGTTAGCCTCTGGAGAAAGTTACTTCACCCCTGACAATAAATAACTAATACTATTAATAATATCAGGTTCTTGCGGATGCGTTAACTCCTAGAAGGCACAACGGATTTTAAGCTTAATACAACAAGACTGGCCTAAATACCAGTTATGAATGGCAAAGCGTTTATGCAAGCTAGGAGCTATAAGGGAAATAAGCTTAATTATGGAGAAATGAAACACGAGTTTACATTACATTAAGCTCAAAGAAAAAGAACTGTTAAATTTATTGATTACAAAGAAATAAATTTAACGTTACATATCAAAATGAATTCAAAATAATGAGATCGCACTCACTCACTCAAAAGCTAAATTCTTACGCCTAGGAAAACAACATGCGGCGCAGCTGGCCGGCATGTGAGGAAACAGCACACTTAACTAAACTCTTAAGTCTAGGAAAACGAAAAGAAAATACTGGTCAATGTAGCGTATCGCCAAGGAAGGGTGGGAGCCTGGAGAACTGTAGTCTAGTGGAGTCTCGGTGCTAGATGACCCCTCTCACTCTCACTACTGGAGCACAGAACCTCACTCCGTCGCGACAGACAAAAGACTGAATTCAAATACGATGCGTGTGGTAGGATATTGTATTGGGCAGCGGAAGAAGGCGTGGCCAACGGTTGAGGCAAGCAGGGGCGAACAATAAAGAAACAATAATATTGCTCAGTAGAGCACTTAATGACGTGCATTAGATCGATCACTTTTGAAACAGTGACGAATGTTTTGAAAAGTATACCACCGAAATGGAGAGAGAAACGGTTAACTGAACGATACACAGTGAGTTTTCCACTAATAGTTCGTGGTTTCTCACAAAAGGAAAATGTCGCGAATTTGATTCGTGACATGGAGTACAACTCTCATGTGTGAGGAGGCGCCCCACATACAGCTCTTCTCAATAGGGTGGAGTCAAAGGCTTTTCGTCTCATTAACTCTCCTCCTTTTACTGACTCCCTTCAACCTCTGTCTCTTCGCTGTACTGTTGCATCTTTATCTCTTTTCTATCGCTACTTCAATGGTCACTGCCCCTCTGAACTGTCTGCATGCATTCCTCCACCTCTACGACGGACGCGTAGCACCCGTCTAGCAGCAAACTCTCATCCTTTTTCTGTCCAGTTCTCTAATGCACGAGTTAACGGTTAATCGCAGTCCTTCATTTATTCAACAGGTCATCACTGGAACTGTCTCCCTCTGTCTGTATTTCCTGCTTCCTCTGACCTCCAGTCTTTCAAACGCAGCGTGTCCAGGCATCTCGAAGTGATCGGATCTTGAATTTGGCTCTCTTGTATTTTGTTTCTCTCTTGGAAGGAAGAATATTGCGGGCTCGCGGCCTTTGGTTCCTTCTTCCTCATATTAAAAAAAAAAAAACATACATACACACGCATGCACACAATCAGTGGCCACACTACGAGTATGTAAAAAAAAAAAATTGTAGGCTGGTAATTTTCCCGCGGAAATGAATAGCATAACCTACATGGCAATGTGAACTAGTAGTATTTTTCATCGGTTCAGTTTCATTCATAAGCCAGACATCATTAGCATCCTGTTGCGTGACTTCTTCACACTAGAAATTCAGGTAAATCTTAACTGGTCTGGCAGTACCAGCCAATTTCAAAATCATATTCCTCGTCCAGTGTGACATTTGTAATTTAGAATTTTGATCGACCTCAACACTGAATCTGCCATATTCTACGTCCTTCCACCATTCACCCTTACCCATACCCGACGCCTTTTACCCGTTTCCCTCTCCCATACATCCTTCCAATGTGACGTGTAGATAACAAGGCTTAATTAATTCCCGACAACGGGGGAAAGGGGAGAGTTGGACTATATTACTGATGACCATTTGATTTTCATGACAAATATGTAGATTATTCTGTGGTTTTACTTCAATTAGTATTTTTTTTTCTAAAGTTACTCAGTACTTTGAGAGTTATGTCTGGGCTATCTGACTTCACTCTTTGTCTCGGTAAGACACCTGTGAACATCAAAGTTTAGCGGTTATGGATGCGTCTGCCAGTCATATTTCTGACTGGTCGTACCGTGCCGCACTGTAAGGGAGTTTCTGTTCATTACATCCCATATCTTGAAGTTAAACAAGAAAACCAGTATATATTTTAAATATATCAACATATTTAGGGTATTATATCACCAAACACGTTTCATCCGTATTATATATTGTACTCTTAATAAACATTCGTACACTTGTATAAATATATTACCAACAAATATCATGGAGTGTGGCTGTTAAGGACACTTTTTAAAATTATACTGAACAAAAAATAAACTCTACGCAAATCACGATTGATTTTAGCTACTAAAGGCAGCAGTATATAGAAGCATCTAATAGTAAATGCATGAGTTCTCGGCCCATTTCATATTCCCACAATCCTATTCTCTCCTTTTCCTTGTTTTTTGGACTCTATCCCATCCGTAGGTGGGAAAAAGAGACGGAATAATGATGATGATGTTGATGACGATGATGATTAAGTTAAATATTCATTGTCTCTGTGTTACCATCTACCTCGTCCCTCAACTCCGAGTATTTAAGCTGAAGTAACAAATAAAGTTCAGCAACTTTATCTCCACTGTTACAAGTATTGGCATTTTCAGTTGAATTTGCAGCCTCCTTTTTCTTTCAAAATCTAGTATTATTCGACTTCTCATCATTCTGTATTCGCTTCCTGCATTTATTCTGTTAGGTGCAGTTGCATTTTTCGTTGTCCCGGCATGTCCAGATTTTCCTTTGTTGCTTTTGAAGGGAGGCATTCATCATCCTACGGCTCTTTCTCAAATTCCATTAGCACTTCACCTCTCTCGTTGTAAATTTCCATTCTAGAGTTCGCTGTTACGGTCTCACGTATTCTTTTCTTCCTTATTTTTGCATTAAAGTTTCGCATCACAACCGTATACTTGGCTTTGTGTATTTTCTTAGTTTCCTCTGGTGTTTTTCGACTTCTTTGTCATCATAAATTTGTACTGGAGCATAGATTAACTTCGTTATTGTGTCTGTTCTTCAGTTCCATTATTGGCCCCGCTACTTGCTCATTTGTACTAAAAAAAAAAATCCTGGGCATTTATTGAAGAGATTCCAACACATGTATACCATCTTATCGTGCTTGCTCGGTGGCCCAGTAATGGTACATGACCATCAGGTTTGGAAGAGTCTGTCATTGCTTCAGGAAGGAAGTAGAGCCAGCAAACCTCACACTGTCGGCTCAGGCAGTTTTTTTTATGTAAGAGAGAAGGAGCCAAAGGCTACAAGATTGCATGATTGCTCCCTCCAAGAAAAAATATAAACAAAGTAACAGAAAGTGCAATTCCAGATCAACTCATTTTGAGATGCCCGGACACACTGGGTTTACAAGACTGAAGGTCATAAAAAGTAGGAAATACAGACAGAGGAACACAGTTCCAGACTTGACCTGTTGCATACATGAAGAACTGGGTGTAACGGTTAAATTGAGCAATAGAGAGCTGGACAGAAAAAGAGATTTTGCTGCTAGACGGGTGCTACTCGCCAGCCTAGTGATGGAGGGATGCAAAAGGACAGTTCAGAGGAGCAGTGCCCACTGAAGTAGCGATAGAAAAGAAATACAGATGCAACAATGTGGCGATGAGACAGAAGTGGGAGCTAGTAGGAGAAGGAGAGTTAACGAGACGAAAAGCCTTTGACTCCACCTTGTTGAGAAGATCTGTATATGGGGAACCTCCCCACAATTGAGAGTTGTACTTTACGCGGAAGAGAATAAAACCTTTGTACAAAGAAGGTAAAGAAGGCACGGAGTTGGCTTAACACGCCTAATCTATTATAAACAGATTTTACACGAAAGGTAATATCTTCTTTCCAAGATAAATCCAGAGAGAATCAAACCCCAAGTATGTTTAAAGATGATGCAGGATTGAGCTGGATATTGTTGAAACTTAGATTATAGTCCTGTGGAAGATTTTGAAGTGCCGCAAGATGTAAGAACTGAGTTTTTTATGCATTAAAAACAAGATTATTTTTTCCCCAATCATACATATGAACCAAGTCCGACCTTAAATGTGCCATAACCTCTTCCTTTGTTTGTTGATGTAACTGCTGAGATGGATGCTGTGGGAAGTGAATGGAAAGGTGACGGGTGGAGTCATCAACATATGAGGGAATACAGTTAGCTGTACAACTTAGAAGCTCATTAATGAATTGAAGCAAGAGAACTGGTGATAGGACAGAGCCCTGAGGAATGCCACTATTGATACCTCTAGGAGAGAAACGGTGACCGTCTACAACAGAAGCTATAGGAGGACCAGAAAGGAAGATACAGATGAAGGTGCATACAGAATGATAGAAACCATATGAGGACTGTTTGGAAATCAAAGATTTATGTCAGACTCGATCGAAACCATTTGAGATGTCAAGTGCAATGGCAAAGCTTTCGCCAAAGTCCCGAAAGGAGGATGACCAGGATTCTGAAAGGTAGGTGAGAAGATCACCAGTGGAACGTCCCTGGCATAACCCATACTGACGATTGGAAAGAACGTTGTGATAGGCGAGGTGGTTTAAAATTTTTCTGTTAAAAGAACAGATTCAAAAACTTTTAAAATACAGGATGTTAAACAAATTTAGCAACAGTGAAATGGCTGGAGATGGTCACCCTTCTTTAGTAAATGCTGAATGACTGCAGATTTCCAGCAAGAAGGAAAGTACAAGTTGATGGACAATGACAAAAAGTTTACCTAGACTGGCTGCATTCTTGAGGACAACAGGAGGGACCCAAGCAGGGCCACATGCCTTGTTATTATTGAAGCCATTGATAGCAGAAAACACACCAGCTGAAGAAATTTTAATGTTAACCATGAAGAAATCAGAGAGGGGCATTGCTGGAGGAACAGCACCGGAATCGTCCAAGGTGGAACTGGGGAGAAAGTCTGAGTGAAGAGTTCTGCTTTATCAGGGCGGCAAAGAGGGAAGGAAGAATGATAAAGTTGTTGGAAAGGTTTTTTGCAAGGTGCCAGAAGGAGCGGGAAAATTTTGAGTCGGAAAGCTCAGAGCATTTAGTACGAATGAATTTAAATTCAGTTCATTTTTTCGTACAGTCCGTGTCCCCTCTGGCCCTATTCCTCACAGAACCACAAACCTCACCCTCGACTGAAATATCCCCATTTTGCTTTCTCGGTTACCATCTCTTCACAAACTTCCGTAACAAGGGCGGCACCTGTTGTTCAATCAAATCTTAATATGCAGTTGACACCATTTTAAGCTTCACTTCATCCAGTTTTGATTACTCATTGTGTAAACTGAATTGTCAAAATATTACCAAATATATTTGTGTAGTCTATCGCTCCCCCAGTGCGTCTTCGGAACCCAGTGTACAGTATTTGATTCCACATCCACACAGTTGTGTAACCTTAACCTTGCCCTTAGCACCGAAATTACCATTCTGGGTGATTTTAAGATACATAATGTTGAATGGTTATTACATTCTGCTAAGACTGACGATGCTGGTCTAGACCGCGAGCTGTTTGCAGAATCGTTTGGTCTCACGCAGCTGGTAAAGCAACCAACCAGAATACCAGATAATCTTGACCACAATGCCCATCTCTTGGATCTATTGCTGACAAATAATCCAGATCAGTACAGGATAGAGGTATTGTTTCCATTTGGATCCTCTGACCACAATCTCATCAAAGCCTCATTAGTTAGCCCCCCAAACCTCCCCGTTCTGAACCCGTCAGGGTGACCCGATTGCACTTTGATAGGGCAAACTATGATGGATTTAGAAATTATCTTGCTGACATTCCATGGTAGTCTGTCTTCTTTAGTGATGCCAGTTCTACCTAGTCCCACATTTGCGACTTAATATTAGCTGGTATGGATTTATTCATACCAAATCAACAGTTCACTAAAAGCTCGAATTCTCCTAAATGGTTTGATAGCAACTGTGCCAGAGTAACAGCTCAAAAGTCATTAGCATAGAACATTTACTTAAAATAAAAAACATCTGAATCACTCTTTCAATTTAAAATTGCTAGAAACCATGAAAAAGCTGTACTAAATTTCGCTAAATCAAACTTTCTTCAAAATCAAGCATGAAAACTACTTAACAACCCCAATAACAATAGAATATTCTAGTCAACTCTCAATTCTTTCAATAATAACTTTAACAAGTCATCATCCATTCCCCCACCAAAATCTTCAGATGGCAACATTACAAATGACCCGCATGGGAAAGCAGATATCTTTCCTAGTACATTTGCCAGAAATTTTACCATAAAGGAAACCAGCCAGAATGTCCCAGTACTAGAACTTGATTCTGCCGAAATTGTTCCACTTCAAATACAGACAGGATACTTAAAATCAATCCTAGATAATTTACCCACCAAAGCTCCAGGCCCAGATGGAATTCCGCCAATTGTTTTGAAAAAGTATTCCTCTGAACTTGCCTCTGTTCATGCTAAATTATTCAGACTATGCATTCGTACTTCTTCATTCCCTAATTCATGGAAAGAAGCCAATACCCACCCAGCTCCAAAGAAAGGAAGTTCCTCTGACTTCTCTTATTACAAACCAATAGCTGTCACATCTTCTTTTGGTAGGGTATTTTATGAACAGAGGACACCAGTAATCTGGTGTATGGATTAGTTGTTTTTTTTTATCATTTGTTTTTCCTTCCTCTGTTCTGTTATTAAAAAAAAAAATTGGGCGGAACGAATAACAGACTTAGCACGATTCCAGGCAGAAACAGAAAAGAGATAAGATTCAGAGGTGGGTTGGCTCCGGTACTTTTTGTAGGTCTTCGCCTTGTTGTGGACAGTAATAGAACAAGTGTGATTAAAACAAGTTTTTTTTTAGCAATAGTCACAGGATAAGAGAAAGGAATGTATGCTTCCAAGCCTAAGAGAACAGCCTCCATAATGCGTGAGGTATGCCCAGATGGCTCTCGGTCATAGGAGCAATAATCATTCCAGGGAAAATCAATGAAGTACTGCCTGAGGGCCTCTCGTCTCCAAAGTGCCACAGCCACTTCATCTTGGGAGGGTCCACAGGCCTTTTCTGGAGTGTTAGGACAAGTTAAGGTGATAAGGTTATGATTGGAGGAGCCCGGCGGAGAGAAAAGATTAACAGTGTACGCAAAAGGAACAGTTGAAAGGAAAAAGTCAAGCATGTTGGAACTCTCTCCAAAGCAGTCAGGGATGTCGGTAAGGTGCTCTTCAAGCTGCATTAGGTCACTGAGGATAGAAAATATGTACGCATGTTCACCAGGTGGATCAAAGAAAAAAGAGGAGAGTCAAAGGTAGTGATGAACACTGAAACTACCTAGAATGGAGATTTCAGAGAAAGGAAAAATTAATAGGATGTGTTTCATCGAAGAAGTAATAATGTCAACGAATTTTTCATAGTCAGTAGAATTAGGGGATAAGTACACATCACATATATTTAATCTGAGAATGACAGAATACCTGAAGCCAGAGAGTAGAAAAATCAGATGATTCATGTTCAGGAACATGAGAGGTAGATATGCTGTTGCGTACATGAACACAAAAGCCACCTTTGGCTTTGAAATGAGTATAAAGAAAGTATGAGGATACATAGAAAGGTTTTGCTATCAGCTGCCTCGACAGCTGAGTCTCATTAAAGAGGAGAAGGTGAGGGGAAAGCTTTTCTCAATAGAACAATTTTAAGGCATCTTTCCTATCACAACCTTCTTTCCGATCGTCAGTACGGGTTCCGTCAGGGACGCTCCACTGGCGATCTTCTCACCTACCTTTCAGACTACTGGTCATCCTCCTTTCGGGACTTTGGCGAAAGATTTGCCATTGCACTTGACATCTCAAAGGCTTTCGATCGAGTCTGGCATTGATCTTTAATTTCCAAACTGCCCTCTTACGGTTTCTATCCTTCTATCTGTGCCTTCATCGCTAGCTTCCTTTCTGGTCGTTCTATAGCCGCTGTTGTAGACTGCCATCGTTCTTCTCCTAGATCTATCAACAGTGGTGTTCCTCAGGGCTCTGTCCTATCACCAACTCTCTTCCTTTTATTCAGCAATGATCTTCTAAGCTGTACATCTAACCCTATCCATTCATACGCTGATGACTCCACCCTTCACCTTTCCATTCGGTTCCTGCAACGCCCATCTCAACAGTTACTTCAACAAACAAGGGATGAGGCTATGGCACACCTAATGTCTGACTTGGCTCGTATCTCTGACTGGGGTAAAAATAATATGGTTGTTTTTAATGTATCTAAGACTCAGTTCTTACACCTAACAACCCGACAAATTCTTCCGCAGGTATACCCACTAAAGTTTAATAATATTCAACTTAATCCTGCATCATCCTTGAACATGCTTGGGGTTTCATTTACTCGGGACTTATCTTGGAAAGATCATATTACATATCTTGTAAAATCTGCTTCCAAGAGATTGGGTGTGCTAAGCCGACTCCGCTCTTTCTTTACCCCTGCACAATTGTTGACTCTATACAGGGGTTTTATCTGCCCCTGTGTGGAGTACAACTCTCATGTCTGGGGAGGCTCCCCACATACAGCTCTTCTCAATAGGGTGGAGTCTAAGGCTTTTCATCTCATTAACTCTCCTCCTCTTACTGACTCCCTTCAACCTCTGTCTCTTCACCGCACTGTTGCATCTTTATCTCTTTTCTATCGCTACTTTAATGGTCACTGCTCCTCTGAACTGTCTGCTTGCATTCCTCCACTTCTACGACGGGCGCGTAGCACCCGTCTGGCAGCAAACTCTCATCCCTTTTCTGTCCAACTCTCTAATGCAAGAGTTAACCGTTACTCCCAGTCTTTCATTTATGCAACAGGTCAGCTCTGGAACTGTCTCCCTCTGTCTGTATTTTCTGCTGCCTATGATCTCCAGTCTTTCAAACGCAGTGTGTCCAGGCATCTCAAAATGATCGGATCTTGAATTTGGCTCTCTATTGTATTTTGTTTTTCTCTTGGAGGGAACTGTTACTGCGGGCTCATGGCCTTTGGTTCCTTCTTTCTCGCATAAAAAGAAAAAAAAAATTGCTGCACCTGACTAGTACATTTCCATTGATTACGGTGATGCCGATGCTTCTTCACCACAGCAAGGCAGTGTTCTTTCGAAGAAGTATGTTATTCTATCGAGTGCAGATTTAGTCTTCAACCTTCCGTCACATAGCTTTCTTAAATTGTGTGTCATATTTATCAAATTTTCTCTTCATATTTTTCAAGGAATTTATGTTCATTCCTAGTCGGACACCAAACCTGCGCTCCAGTAATATAACTGTGGCTTAACTAAAGTAATATAAAGCTTTAATATTACTTTGGATGTCTTGTTAATAACACTTCGAAAATTCTGGGACCCTTTTTGCTTTCCTTTAAGCTTTATTACAGTGTTGTCTGGGTAGTAGGTCTTTGGCAACCTGTATTCCGAAATCTCTCTCCAGATTCAGATATATCAGTTTCTGTGTTATTCTGCCTCTAGCTAAGATGAGGGTGATAACTTTATATACAGTATATGGGCTCCTAAGCACACTTTTTGCCTCTAAGTCACACTTTTAAGGTAACTATGGAAATGCAGATGACTTCTGTAACCACTCGACCCCCAGACGATTGAATGCCACTCAAGAAAGACCCCCGGTATCGGAGGAGTTAATAAAGGCTATGTAATCTATTCCATCCAATTCGAAATACCTTCCCAGATATATTTCAAATCGTCTGGCGATAGCAAGAATAAAATACAGTGGAAAAGTTATCCCTGTGAAGGAGTAAATAGCTGCTGTTCAAACCCTTCGTTACCAAATTAATCATCCAGAGTTTTTTTTTTTTTTTTTTTTTTTTTTTTTAAATAGGAAAGGCCTCCAATGTTTCAGGGCTTGACAGGGGCATTATCTAACCCACGCAATTCAAAGTATCGTCAGGAGATAGCAAGCACATATTACAGAAAGAAGTAATCGCAGTGAGGGTATTAATACAGGCCGTTCTAATCTCGTCGAGTTCACCATCCTGCTTCACATCCTATGACTCTGACAGGTGAAAGGTTAAAGTCAGTTTAGCATCGGTCATTCACCGAGGTGAGGAGGAATTCGGTGGGTTAGAAGCGTTGTTTGTATTCCTAAGTTTTTCGTTGGGCCATCATTATGAGAGACGTTTTATAATATCGCCAGATATTAATCACATTCAGGGTAATTGGATATGTTTGAAAGAATAGAGCGTAGTTAAGATGCCCATTAACTGTTTTCGTGCTCTAGCTTGTCGCAAACGGAACTAAATTTAATTAGCCGTATTTTGCATACACCTATTATTTACGACCTTGAATGACGGCCACGTCAGACTGTAGCGGAGAAGGTCAACGAAGTTGTTTATGTATTGAACATAACAGTGCGGTTTTCTTAAGTAACTACTGCCCACTGCCGACGCTGAGCCTGGGACTGCTTATTTATTATTCGTGTACGAAACATTGAAAATATTCCTCCTTTGGGGATTTTCAGGCTGAGTCGTATTATTTATAATTAAGTTGCATAATATTTTTGTGTCGAAAATATGCCTAGTCTATAGAGGGGTGCAGAGGCAAATTTTAAGGTACCTGAGTTGCGAGAAAAATGTTTACCAAAACAGTTAATGATCTAGCATCGGGTTATGAAATGTGTTGATAATCCACAGGTCTACATAATCATACTTTTCTCTCTAATCAGGTATAAAATATAACATTTCTAGACCTATTTTTGACGACGATCACGAATATGCAGTCCATTTTAGCGTAGCACGTCAAAATTTTATGGAAACTACCTTTTATCATTTTGGTTGAATTTTACCGCTAGATGCATATGCTTACTTATAAAAACGAATTTTTTCTTAGTATATTTGAGGTTTAGAACTTTTTTTAAGTATGTCGATTCCTCGTATAAATTCAGTGTCTCCAGACAGTCCACATATACATTGTATTTTCATCCAAACTGAAATGACAAAACAGGAAACTCTCCTGCAAGACATATAAACAGAGAGTGAGTTTCAGTGCACTTTTGCAAAGGTCAAACTACTCTAAAACATCGAGCGTTAGGTTTCCTTCGATGCTGCGTTCCAGGCTCGTCCCTGAACAGCATCCAGCAATAATCCGCGACCATACTTTCATTCCAGAAGCCTTGATAGCGATGCTCCATTGCACTTCTTGATGGAAGCGTTCTCCTTGTTCGCCAGGGACGGCTCCCAGGTTCTGCACGAATACTTCACGGTGCAAATGGAGAAAATGAACTTTCAGCGACATTCGACACCCCTTAGCAGCAAATGAATTGAGAAGTGTCTCAACACGATCTTCATAATCCGGTGACCTCCTGTTTCCCAGTAATTTTTCACATATCCACTTGAATGAGGTCCAGGCAGCCAGTTCCATATCGGCCAGATAGGTGCTGAAGTTGTGATCTCTCAGTAGTTCCTTTATCTGTGGGCCGATGAATATTCCTTCTTTCAGCTTAGCTTCAGTGATGCCTGGGAATTTGCTTGCGACATATCCGAATGCTTCAGTGTTTCTTCTTCTCTGTGTCTTCATGAATATTTTCATTAAGCCGAACTTTATATGAAGCGGAGGAAGAAGAATGTCTCTGGGAGCCACCAGGGGCTCATTCGCGATGTTCGAAGTTCCTGGCTCGTATGTTTGTCTAGGCGGGCATGTCGACTGCACGTAGTGCTTGGAAATTGCACGGCTATCCCAGGGGCATAAGAAACAACAGTGTTTTGTGAAGCTTAACTGCAGTCCCATCAGCAAACCGATCACTTTCAAGTCTCCACACAACTTCCATTTGTATTCTTCATATTTTATGACATCTAAAAGGGCCGCAGTGTTTTCATAGCACTCTTTCATGTGCACTGAATGTCCTAAAGGCATACAAGGTTTCATATTCCCATTGTGCAGCAATAAAGCCTTCAAGCTTTCCTGCGATGAATCAATGAATAAACGCCATTGAGAATGATCATGCTCCTGTGAAAGGCAGGGGAACAATCCATCAATGTCGTTGCCAAAACACAGTGGTCCATCAAGAGAAAAATATGAAGAAAGATCTTCTTTTCGTTTTCTGAAGTATGTTACTCGAACATCTTTCTTGAGCAGATATTTTTCTTTCAAACGAGATGCCAAAAGTTCAGCCATGTCCTTCGGTAGTCCCAGATCTCGAACTAAGTCATTCAACCTTCCTTGAGAGAACTGTTCAGGTGTGTCTTCATTGTCGGCTAAAAACTCTGGATCCACAGCTGCATCATCTGACTCAGTTTGGGCTACATCTTCGTCCTCATCGTCGCTGTTGGCGATACCATCTTCCGGTGGTATTGGAATGGGAAGATCTTCATCGTTGTGCGGCACTGGTCTTATAGCGGATTCCAGACTGGGGTAAGCAATCTTGTGCTTGTTCTTAACAGAAAAACCGGATATGTTGACCTTGCAGAAGTAACAATCTGTAGCATGATCTTTCGGCTCCCTCCATATCATAGGAACGGAGAATGGCATTGCCTTTTTTCTCTTATTCAGCCAATCTCTTGGTCCATTAAAACAAGCTGTACAAATTGCATGCGGTGCCCATTTTCTGTCTTGATCGGCAAGAGCACAGCCGAAGTACAGGTGACAGACCTTCTTGATATCGTTCGTGATGTTGCGTCGCTGTCCCCTGGGGGTGAACGAACCACAGACATAGCAAACAATCGTGGCTATTTTTGCATTGCCTTGACATTTCAACTGATTCAGTAAACAACAACAGCTGCAAAAATGCATAAACAGTGTTAAGAACTGGAATATATGTAATTATTGTTATGTATGGTTTCAACATGAAGGTTCGATATTCATCATGAAAACTAGATGTGGTAGGAAAAAACTGATGAATTTTCGGAATCAGCACCTAAAACTGTATCAAGAGCACTACAAAACTTTCATGATGATTTTTTACTGTTGATCAGTGGGAGTCCCTGATAACGAGCGGCAAGGAAAAGACGCACAAAAGACGTTATGAGTATTTTATGATCGAACACTGGCGCCACTCATGAACGTAACTTTTTTTTTTTTTGGAAGGACATTAATAAAACATGTCGGTACTAGTAGGTTACGTATTTCAAATAATCTTAAAAACTAGTTAATTTTTTCTTCGGCAGTTGTAGGTATTCACTGCAGCACATTTTTATCTACGTATCATATGATGTTCCCATTCTCTATAAGACCTCTCAGCCATGGCACAACTGTATATCAAAACTGACAAATACTAGGCTAAATAAACAGTATATAATTTGCATATCGTGTGTGTGTGTGTGTGTGTGTGTGTGTGTGTGTGAGTGAGACTTTTCATGAAACCGTCTTAAATGGAAGGAGGTGGGGGGGGGGAGCGCCGCTCCCCTGTGCTCCGGCAATACCGCACCCCTGGAAATGGTAGGTACATTATATAAACTTCCAGCGGTTATGATTCATTCTAAAATATCGCGAAGCAAATATTCCCAAATGAGTGGCATCTGTTCCATTAATTAGGGTGGCACGTAGGTCACTGGAGTTTAGTTATGATACTGTTTTTATTCTTGCTACCTCCAACCAATTTCATTCTATTGAGACTTGCTGAACTGAAAGGGTAAAATTTGCTCTTCATTAACTCCAACACTAGAGGCAGTTTATTATCTCAAGATGAATAAAGGCGTCAGGCAGTAGCAAGAAAAAAACAAAAAAATCGTTCTACCAGGTTTGAAGAATTTTGTAAAATTTTAACACACTTAAACCTAAGTAGCTTTAAAATATATCAAATTATTGAAACTACAATCATTTGATACTAATCTCTGAATCAGGGATTGTAATTGCTTAGGAACAAAAAAATCATCAATAATATCAAATAAAAAAAATTACCGGTATATAACGTCGGTGGTGGGAGACTTCATTGCCACTGTTACTTCAACTTCTTTATTTGTTGTTGTTGTTGTTGTTGTTTTACCTGTGACTGGGGTGATTGAGGCGGGATTTTTTGTGTGTGTGTGATTCTGGATGTTTATATTGTCCCCAGCGAGTGTAGCAAGCCCCCAGTGGTGGTGGACGATAAAGGAAGAAACTGGAAGAGTGACCTGGGGGTAAAAATTCTGAGCAGGACATCTACACTGTTTGCCTTTGCATAAAACTTGAATGAAACCATACATGGTCGCAATCACTGGCTTTTGTTCAAATGTTGCACGGTGAGGGTTATGTATAAATGCTCTTATCTAGTGTTTCTGGTAAGATTGCCTACATTAAATATTTCATCTGGTTCTACACACATTATGTCAAGGTTCCTCTGATGTCTTTAACAGCTCCTTTTGAATTAAAGATTGTTTATCACTGTGCCATCATCAAGTTAGCTACCAAATACACACTAGGGATACTGCAAAATGATATTTAAATATAAGACAACGACGACCGCGATTACTAATACAGTACAGGTATATGCAAAATGGTTATGTGCGATGGAGCAACAGGGATCCGTAATGTTCTGTATATTATTGGAAGAAGTTTGAGTGTCAGAGAATATTTACCTCGGCCAAGGAGCTTATGTTTTTGCCGGCGTTTGTTTGTATGTCCGTCTGTTTGGCAGGATTATTCAAAAAGTTATGATCGGATTTTGCTGATATTTGGGGGAGGAGTAGGGTATGGACCAAGGAACAACCGATTAGATTCTGGTGGTGATCCGGATCATCATCCGGATCCAGGATTTTTTTGGTTGTTTGTCCACACGATATCTCCAAAACTTCTTAATGAATTTCAATGAAATTTTGTAGAACGGTAGGCTATGGGCCAAGAAAGATTTGATTAAATTTGGGGGAGGATCCGGATCCGGATACGAATCCTGCAGTGGCATTGGCGGAGGTATGCGTTCTCTGAGTGCTTTCTAGTTTTAACCTGTAACTCGCATGCTGTAGTTCAGCTGCTAATCAAAGGAAACATACTCGGTTATTAAGAAGTGTTTTACTGCATAACACGCTCTTGTATGCCATTTTGTTAGAGTTATACCTGATGAAAAAAGAAAGAAGAAGAAAAAAACTATTTTTGCGATCCAATTTTGCAGCTCATACGAAGGCTAGCGAGGCAATGCGAGTATCTTTGCACTAAGATAGCGAAGGCCTTTTAGTCCACATCTTAAAGCTGGGCTTCACGAGTGCTGAAGTGTGCGCGCCTCTATACTTTATGTATGGTTTGCCATTTTGAACGTGCACCATTATTACACAGTAATTGCTACTGTGATTACTGATAACAAGGGATCTAGAACTGCGTCCTGCGACACTCCTCGACTTACTGATTCGGATTCTGGTTTAGTGCCACTTGCTAACTCTCCTGTCTCTTTAACCAGGATTCAATCCATTTCTAAATATCACCACCTATACTGAGCTCCCTCACCTTCTTCGCTTTCCTAAAGTCAGTATAAGTACTATAATGTTATGTGATTTATTGTTACCTATTGCCGCGTACACTTCAGAGAAATATGTTAATAAGTTTGTAAGGTACAATCTACCTTACATTTGTTTATAAACTTAAATCCTTTTCAGTAGTTTCTAATTTGTTTTGCTATCACATACTCTATAATTTTTCCAGTTATTAATGTTCAGCTTAGTGGGTGATAACTGGAAGCAACCGATTTATTCCCACGCCATGAAAACCATACTTCCTCTCAACTCCCTGAGTATTCTATTGGTTCACACCTCACAGTTCTCTGATCCCTTCTGTCACCTATATCAAACCCAGATATCCAAGAACGAATGATTGTCTGAAATCCTAAACTACTTCGATACTTAGTAGCCTATCTATTGCGTGGTGATTCCAAAGCAGCCTCTTATAGTTCTGTGATTGTCACTCCAGAATTTTTGCTTTACCTCACCTTGTTTCCGCTTCATTTTTTTTCTTTTTTATGGGGCTATATCTTTTACGTGTGATGTTCTTACCTTTATATATATTATTTTAGAACTAAACATAATTTTGTTATGACATTACATCACATACGAGTACATTAAATTATTCAGTAAAGGGCATTCGTACTTAGTCCAACAGGCTTCATATTCTATGCATACTCAACGAAATTTTCTCTATACTTCACAGATCTAAGCATGAAAATTCAGTAGGTCATATAAATCCTTCCTTTTCTACTTCTGGTCCCTTCTTCATGAAGTTACCCGTCATTTCTTTGGCTTCTTACAATAGACCTCATTGTTATCGTAATAAGAATTAATCGGTTCATCCAAAAGTTTCCTCAAATAGCCAGCCTTGGCCGAACTAATGCAGTACAACACAGTGTATATTAAGATGAAGGATCAGCAATGTTTGTCACCACCAGTTGGCAGCAAATACTGTCAGAGCCACAAAATACTCGTCGTTAAAGAGTAGTGCTCACTTCAAGTATTAACATGTTATTATGAAATATTGTTAAAGTGATGGTGGTATCAAAAATATGCCACTCGGTCTTAGAGCCTCAGATGTGCATGTTCACTGCCCGTTAATTCCGTGCTCCATGACGGCAGCAGCTCCCTAGACTTATCAGACACAAATCACTGTAATGTATTTCATAAATCATTCTGCACAGTGAGTACTCAAAATTATTGCTTAGTCAGATGCACTGCACATTCATAGTCCTGAATTAACATCACAGAAAGTCGTGACAAATGAATTAGGGCATAAAACAGCTCTTAATATAGACAAATTCGAGAGGGTCACGAACAGTCAGTAGTAGTAGTAGTCAATCACCCAATCAATCACCTTTATTTCGTAATATATATATATATATATATATATATATATATATATATATATATATATATATATATATATATATATTACATACAAATTAGTTAAAATACAGCATTTGTGCATAATATAAGAGTATATAAAATTTAGAATACAGATAGAAAAATGCAGCAGGTACTTTTATTTTTGTGACCTTTGTAGCTCATTAGAGACAGGTAATGCCTCAATGGCTGCCTCTGCAACTACTTAGTGAGCAGAGGCAGCTACCTCTAGTAGTAGTAAACAATCAATCAGTCACTATTTCATTTGTCTATCTATATACCTAGGCTGTTCCCCCTCTAATGGAGAGTAGCCAAGACAGGACGACACACTCACCAAATTACTCATCAACACACACACACACATTTACTCGCATCTTAGCCTGTAAGGGAAGAAGGGCCCGCTCCATACCTCATAATACTGTATACATTAGTCTCTCTCTCTCTCTCTCTCTCTCTATATATATATATATATATATATATATATATATATACACATATATATATATATATATATATATATATATATATATATATATATATATATATATCAATACACTATAATTAACGAAAAAAAATGAGCAAGAATTAATAAGTACGTAGGTCAGAGATATTGTCAGTTACTTGAAAAGGACAGTATGTCATTTGTATGCTGTATGCATATTTTCAATTAGTTCTATATATACACAATTGCGTCAAAATGAAGTGTTGCTTTTTTGTGCATAATAAAATAATTGTAATAAAAAGGACATTGAATAAAAGTACAGTTAGGTAAAATTATATAAACAAGAAGATAATTCCAGTTGACCCTTATGACTAAAACGTAAAAGAGCTATGCAGTATGTTAAACATTAATAGAACAGCTAAAATTATATATATATATATATATATATATAAAGGTCAAAATATGTAAAAAAGAAAAAAAAAAGTCATGTCACGCTAATAAAAGAGCTAAGATAAAAGAAGTAAAACCAAGTGTATAAAACATGATAAGATGTTACACTGATGAAAAAACTACATGTAAATTAAAAGAACACATTGAAAAATCTGATACTCCCGCACACCCAAGCCCATGCCCGCTCTCCCGCCCCCACCCACCGGGCGCGTGCACACACACACAACACACACACACACACATATATATATATATATATATATATATATATATATATATATATATATATATATATATATATATATATATATATATATATATATATATAGTTAAGAAGCGAGATTTGCTATTTAGGTAGCCGAGATCTTTCTCGACGTTTCTCGTACCGTAGGTCCCAGTACAAGTCAGTTTGCCTGCTGTTTGTGAGCGTAGTTATTTCATAAGTTGTACATTAATTTTTGTGCTCTTTTTCTTTATAATGTTTTATATAAGTGATTGCTTGTTAAATTATGTAATTTAAGTTCGTATGGTAAATAATTTACAGTGTTATGTAATGTAGGAAAACTCTGGCATGTTTTGATCTCCTAGTTGGTAACTGTTGTTGCTAGGGGCTGATGCAAGACCAGCACGTTTCAGAGTTGTGGGGAAGTAGATGATTCTCGAACAATGCAAGCTTATATAAGGATGGATAAGAGACTAGAACAAGTTCAGTCAGGTTTCAGTTCAGTTTGATTGACGTTCAGTCGGTTTTGGTTCCGTTTGAGTGTAGTGCAGTGTCAGTGAAGATTGTATATTTTTGGTACTTGTGAAAACAGTGGCAAACAGTGACGTGTTACTGAAGTTTGTATATCATTGGTACTTGAGAAAACAGTGAAGTGTTGTCAAGCATTAAGTGTAATCGCTATTGGTAAAGTGTGTATAGCTCCAGTGCTTGTGAGAATAGTGAGTGAAGTTGGAAAGCATTAAGTGTAACCATTTGGAAAATAAAGACAGTAAACTTTAAGAAGCCAGTGTTCATTTTCGCTTCAGCTGATCTTGTGTGCTGTACACCATAAGGCTGACCATAGGAAGAACAATTCACTGGGCAACGTCCTTCCTATACTGAACTACCGCTGTTGGAGCCTGTGGCAGTGTGGGATGAGAACATAACACTGGTGTCAGGAGTGTGGATTAAATGCTGCAGTGAGTCTAACCTTCGACATGGAAGCAGAAGGTGTGAAGACAAGGTCTCGAGCTGGGCAGGAGGAGGAAATTTCCATGGCGACAATCGTGAAGCTATTACAGGCACAAACGAAAGAGCTCAGAAACGAAATCAAAGATCAATTACAGGCACAAAAGAAAGAACTCAAAGAATAGTTACAAGCATGTAGTGTCCAACTACAGGCACTGAATGAAGGACTGAAGGAAGGACAGAAAGAACCCAAGATACTAATACATTCACAAACTAAAGAACTCGAAGAACAAACTAAAGAACTCAAAGAACCAGTACAAGCACGAGGTGTACTACCGAAGGCAAATAGGAAACAACTAGCGGCACAATGTGAAGAACAAAAAGAACGATATGAGCAACTTCAAGAGGCATCAGAGGAGCAACAGAGGGAATTTCAACCGCGGATGCTAGGATAGCTAGATGCATTCATGGGGGAAATGAAGGAAGAGCAGCAGCAGTTTAAGGAGGAAGTAGATGCCAAGCTAGAGCAGATCACTAGTGGGCACCTGGGGGTGAAGACAACTCTAAGCCAGCTGTGACACAAGTTCTACTGGACTGGGATGCGTCAGGATGTTGGAGAGTGGTGTCAGACCTGTGATGTGTGTTGTGCCAAGAAGGGACCCAAGAAACGTGGTTGCGCCCTTCTCCAGCAGTACAAAGTGGGTGCACCAATGGAAAGAGTCGCGGTGGACATTGCTGGACCTTTGCCACTCACTGAGAGAGGAAACCGGTATATATGTGTCGCCATGGACTACTTAACAAAGTGTCCAGAATCCTATGTCATCCCCAAGCAAGAGGCGGCGACTGTTGCTCAGGTGTTGGCTGATCAGTTTTTCTGTCATTCTGGGATGCCACAAGACCTACATTCAGACCAGGCTAGAAACTTCGAGTCTGCTGTATTCCATGAGTGCTGCAAGTTATTGGGGATCAAGAAGACCAGGACGACCCCACTAAGGCCACAGTCAGATGGGATGGAGGAAAAATTCAACTGGACCCTGGAACAAGAACTGGCCAAGTACTGCATGGAGGGTTTTTAAAATAAATGCAATTAATAAATGATAATTGTTCAATAATACTGAACAGCAAGGACAATGAATTGTCTTGCTAAATCAAGCAATGATTACTTTACGCTGGCTTGCTTCGCATGATTCTCTAAGAACGAGAATTTATAAACTTTCTCAACAGTACACACAGAGACTAATTACTCAATTGCTGTTTATTAGTACTGTTAGCCTCTGGAGAAAGTTACTTCACCCCTGACAATAAATAACTAATACTATTAATAATATCAGGTTCTTGCTGATGCGTAACTCCTAGAAGGCACAACAGATGTTAAGCTTAATACAACAAGACTGGCCTAAGTATCAGTTATGAATGGCAAAACGTTTATGCAAGCTAGGAGCTATAAGGGAAATAAGCTTAATTGTGGAGAAATGAAACACGACTTTACATTACATTAAGCTCAAGAAAAAGAACTGTTAAACTTATTAATTACAAAGAAATAAATTTAACGTTACATTTCAATTGAATTCATATAAAGAGATCGTACTCACTCACTCACTCAAAAGCTAAATTCTTATGCCTAGGAAAAGTACCTTAACTAAACTCTTAAGTCTAGGAAAACGAAAAGAAAATACTAGTCAATGAATGTGGTGTATCACCGAAGAAGGGTGGGAGCCTGGAGAACTGTAGTCTAGTGGAGTCTGGGTGCTAGCTGACCTCTCATCGCTCTCACTGCTGGAGCACAGAACCTCACTCCGTCATGACAGACACTTGACTGACTAACTCGTGGGAAAGAAAGGGAGCGCTATGGCCGCATTTTTTTTAACGGTCGAGGCAGGCAGGGGCGAACAATAAAGAAACAATAATATCGCTCAGTAGAGCACTTAATGACGTGCATTAGATCGGTCACTTTTGAAACAGTGACGAATGTTTTGAAAAGTATACCACCGAAATGGAGAGAGAAACGGTTAACTGAGCGATACACAGTGAGTTTTCCACTAATAGTTCGTGGTTTCTCACAAAAGGAAAATGTCGCGAATTTGATTCGTGACATTACGCCCCTACAAAATGAATTTTTTCATTATGGGAAAAAATTTGTGGATATATATATATATATATATATATATATATATATATATATGTACACATCCTAACTCAGTCACACAAGATTCATACTGTGGTGTGTGTGCTATCCTGCTACAGGAGAAAATCACTATCGCCATTGAGCGTAAAAACCTCGTATTTACGTTAATAGAGGCAAGCTTGAGGGAAAAAACTCCGTGACTACGGTGAAAATCCTGTACTCAGGTCAAACTGAGCGAAAGTTCGCTACATTTACACTGACAACTAATTGTTGTGTAGCGTGGTGTATGTAATACACGGTGTAGGTGTGACAGTTGTAGTGTAACTGTACCTACGTGTAAAATGACACAGTAATATTAATAATATGGCGATGACGAAGGCAGAGGAGAAGAGGCGGCAGCGTGCGGCAGACGATCAGCTGGCCCGCACAGCAAAACTGCTACACCCATTGCTGTACCTGCAAAATCAATTAAGGTGGAGCATCAAAAGTGTCAATCAGACAAAATTTTTATTACGTTACAATTACTGTCTCTGCCTAGCAGTCAGTACATGCTACGAAAGGTACGATCTAGCTGAAAAATACGAGTGACAGCCTAAGCTTCATACATTCGAGGTCGCCATTAATTTATTAGGTAGATTATTAACCAGAAAACGTAGTCCCTGGACGCTGTTGTCTCGAGGACTCGTGTAGTTTACTGGTTAAACTTAACTCTACACTTACGATTAGTGTCGGCAAGTTGAGAATCCTTATGCAAACTCGGGCTCATGTAGCCTCGAACTGCACATGGGTCCTCAACCTGTGCCTTAACCTACAGTACTTATATTAATATCGGGGAGCTGAGAATCCTTATGCAAACTCGGGCTCATGTAGCCTCAAGTCGCCTCTGCGGAGTTCTCTCTCGAACTTCCCCCTTAACCTACAGTACGTATATTAATATCGGGGAGCTGAGAATCCTTGTGCAAACTTGGGCTCACGTAGCCTCGAGTCGCCTCTGTGGAGTTCTCAAACTTCCCCCTTTAAACTACGGAACATGTGTATGTACAGGCCCTGGACATACTGTGTCCTGTGGGGCCAATGGGCGAGACATCAGGTCTGCACCCACTTCACCACTACCCTGTCTCTCAACTGACTCAGAGATTACGGGTGTGGTTACAAACAGCACAGGAAGGACATGTCCCTGATTAGTGGTGTTACTTTGACACACATTGCAGGAACGCACAAAACTATCTATGTCTTGTCCCATCCCTGGCCAGAAAAAGTCAGCTCGGATATGGCCCTGGGTCTTCCTTTTGCCCATGTGACCTCCTGAGGCTGAACAATGACCCCATTGTAACACTGCTAGGCAGTACTTGGTGGGAACGACAAACTGCAGTCAAACCTCGCCCTCGGATGTTCGTGACTCACGGTAGAGCCATCCTTGTTTACAAAGGAACTTGGCTTGACCTCCCCGTGAATACTTTATCACTCTACCCTCTTGTTTGTTCCGCAAGTGTCGGGTCAGAATGTTGTTCTTGAACAACGAGTTGGCTACACATCAGATCTTGTGGCGATTCAATGATCACTGGGGTGACACAGTCTGGAGCCTCAGCCATGGTTCATGTTACCACAGCCGAATTCTGAGTAGCATCATGTTCGGTGCAACTATCCTTGACACCGGGAATGTTGCCTACGATTAGGCCAAACAAAGGTTCTGGCATGACAACTGCGAGTGTCGTACCAGTATAAAATGGAGATGCCACCTGGATACGTGCCTCAGGGAACAATCTCACTGATCCATCAATAAGGTTTGCATGGATCTGTCGACCTGTGTACTGCTCAGGCCGAACTAAACTCTGCTTGACAGAGCAACCTGAAGAACCATTGTCTCTCAGGACCTTCACAGGAATGCCTCCCACAAACCCTGGCTGAACAAGAAAGGTACTGTCACCTGTGGGAGGGCCTGTGAAGGAAGCAGCTAGCCACTCATGAGGCTGCTGAATTGATGCGGCAAACATAGTGCCCTGAGAATTTGATACTTGAGGGGTCGTACTCACTGCCTGTGGAGATGGAACATTGGCCATCTGCGGAGGGGGGTTCACTGTCACTGTGGGACTAGTGAACTGTGGGGGAGTACCCATACTGGTAGGGACGTGACCACCATGCTGCTGCTGAGGAATGAAGGCTGCGTTCGCTTCCTGCCTCTTTTGAGCTGGTGGTGAAAAAGTTTGTCCCGACGGTCGGTTGCGTGGCTGACACTGCTGCTGGTTAGGGTACTTGTTGTACCTCTTCCACTCACGTTTCTGAGTGTTTTGCCCCTGGTCCTTCCACTGCGGTTTTGGACCTTGGCCATTATTCTGAGAATGGCCTTGGTGCTGGGATTCAGTCTGAGACGGCTTCCCAGACTTGGCAGTATCTTTTCTGCTGTTCCAGGTGTTTTGCTTATGAGTTTGATACCCATATGCAGTAAAGAATGCGTCAGCCTTTTCTGCCATTTGGCTGGCATCTTTCACCTGGCAGATCTTAAGCTGTGCTATGAGCTCAGCAGGCCACGACCTCTCTAGCTGTGTATGCAGCATAAGGTCAATTATCCCCTCTTGCATGGAAGGAGTTTCATCTTTCTCCATCCACTCACCTAAGTAAGCAGTGAGACAGTCGAGGAACTGAACAGCTGTCTCCTTGTCTTGGAGACGAGCTCGCATGAACTGACCTTTGGCATCGTCTACTGTGAGACCATACTCCTTAATGAGTGCAGCTTTCATCATCTCATACGTGAGATTGTCTCCACGAATTCTGTGGAGAATATCGAGGGCAGGGCCCTCAAATAAACTAAGAAATTGGAGCCACTTAGCTGCCTCATCCAGTTGATACATGTCTGCCATGTCCTCAAAACGAGTTATGTACGGCTCGATTCGCTTGCCTTCCTTGTATGAAGGAAGCTTGATGCGTGGGGTCGCCAGGACATGTGCAGGGAGAACGCTTGTGGAGCTTTGACCAACTGCACCAGATGTATCTGAAGCCAAGGAATCTCGCTTGAGCTTCAGCATTTCATATTCGTGTTTTTCGCGTGCTTCTCGCTCGGCACGTTCATGTTCTCGTTCTCTCTCTCGTTCCTCACGCTGTTCTCGTTCGTGTTCTTAGTCGAGTTTGCGCTGTTTTCGCTCGTGTTCACGCTGTTCTCGCTCGTATTTGCGCTCCTTTTCGCGTTCCTCACGCTGAATTCGACGCTTTTCATGAGCATCACTCTCACTCTGCTGTTCGTAATTTAACTTAGAGAGGACGAACTCTTTGATTTCAGTTGGGTCCATAAGACCCATATCTTTGGCTTCCTGTACATAGATGCTGGTCGACATGGCGCTAATTTACTAAGCAAGCCGAAACTGAGTACTGACTGCCGCTTCGCAAACGAATGCTAATAAACACAAGTAAATAGTACAGACACAAGCTAGTGGTGACCAGTCTTATCTAGTTAATTGGAAAAGAATAAAGCAAAAATGTAAATGACTTGGAAGACTCAATAATTAACACTATGGGTACGGCGACTTCCCAGGAGCGATAACGTCTGGCGTTACCAAGAATAAAGTACTAAATAGAGTTAAGTACTCTGTGGATTAATAAAGCAAAAATTCACTTGCTAAACTAACGGTAAACACCAGTAAGCTTGTACCTATAAACTTTAATGATAAATACCTAAATATGAGCGAGTGAGTATTATCTCGTGAATAGCTTTAGAGCTAGGAGTTAATATCCTGGCGAGGTCGCCAATTGTCACGGGGGTTTTAAAATAAATGCAATTATTAGGTGCTAATGTTCAATAATACTGAACAGCAAGGACAATGAATTGCCTTGCTAAATCAAGCAATGATTACTTTACGCTGGCTTGCGTCGCACGATTCTCTAAGAACGAGAATTTATAAACTTTCTCAACAGTACACAGCAGAGACTAATTACTCAATTGCTGTTTATTAGTACTGTTAGCCTCTGGAGAAAGTTACTTCACCCCTGACAATAAATAACTAATACTATTAATAATATCACGTTCTTGGTGATGCGTAACTCCTAGAAGGCGCAACGGATTTTAAGCTTAATACAACAAGACTGGCCTAAGTACCAGTTATGAATGGCAAAACGTTTATGCAAGCTAGAAGCTATAAGGGAAATAAGCTTAATTGTGGAGAAATGAAACACGACTTTACATTAAGCTCAAGAAAAAGAACTGTTAAATTTATTAATTACAAAGAAATAAATTTAACGTTACATTTCAAATGAATTCAAATAAAGAGATCCTACTCACTCACTCACACAAAAGCTAAATTCTTACGCCTAGGAAAAGCACCTTAACTAAACTCTTAAGTCTAGGAAAGCTAAAAGAAAATACTAGTCAATGAATGTGGTGTATCACCGAAGAAGGGTGGGAGCCTGGAGAACTGCAGTCTAGTAGAGTCTGGGTGCTAGCTGACCTCTCATCGCTCTCACTGCTGGAGCACAGAACCTCACTCCGTCACGACAGACACTTGACTGACTAACTCGTGGGAAAGAAAGGGAGCGCTATGGCCGCATTTTTTTTAACAGTCGAGGCAGGCAGGGGCGAACAGTAAAGAAACAATAATATCGCTCAGTAGAGCACTTAATGACGTGCATTAGATCGGTCACTTTTGAAACGGTGACGAATGTTTTGAAAAGTATACCACCGAAATGGAGAGAGAAACGGTTAACTGAGCGATACACAGTGAGTTTTCCACTAATAGTTCGTGGTTTCTCACAAAAGGAAAATGTCGCGAATTTGATTCGTGACAGAGGGACAAACAGAATGGGATGAGAAATTACCTGCGTTGCTGATGGCATATCGGTCTGCATCCCACAAGTCTACTGGCTACACTCCTGCAAAACTGATGTTTGGCCATGAGTTACGCTTACCTCTTGACTTGTTAATGGGATACCACCTGCTGAAGAGCTGCCTACAGACACTTTCAGCTAAGGCTGGCTGAGGAACATCATCAAGTGCAAGAGGCCCTCAACTTTTCAGGAGAGGTGATGAAGTGCAAGTATGATGCCAAGGCAAAAAAGGTCAGCTTCAAGGATGGTGACCAAGTTTGGTTATACAATCCTCAGCGAAAGAAAGAACAGTCACCGAAGTTGCAGAGCCCATGGGATAGGCCTTACACTGTGTTGGATCGCCTATCAGACAACATATCAGATTCGGGAAGGCGAAAGTCTCGCCCTAAGGTGGTACACATGAATCATTTGTACCAGTACCATGGGCCAGGACAGTACAGCTGGGACGTCTCCAAGGAATCGTGCTCTCCCGCAGCCAAGGATGTTGAGGAGGACCAAGGAACTGAAGTGCAAGAGAATGGTGACAGTTTCCCAAGAGAAGACGTGAATCAGGAAGTGGACGAAGAGCTTTCAGGAGGAGTGGACTGTGTGGAGGAGCAAGGACATCGTCAGAAACGGCATAGAAGACCTGATAAGTTGAAGGATTATTTTGAGTATAGTTAGATATTCCATCAAGATTAAGGTCTGTGTCTGTATACAGTATACTGTGTAGTTTTGTCGGGACGACAAAGAGCTATGGAGGGGGTAGTGTTAAGAGGCAAGATTTGCCAGTTAGGTAGCCGAGCTCTTTTTCGACGTTAAAGTACCGTAGGTTCCAGTGCAAGTCAGAGTTGCCAGTTTGCCTGCTGTATGTGAGCATAGTTATTTCGTAAGTTGTACATTAATTTTTGTGCTCTTTTTCTTTCTAATGTTTTATGTAAGTGATTGCTTGTTAAATTATGTAATTTAAGTTCGTATGGTAAATAATTTACAGTGTTATGTAATGTAGGAACACTCTGGCATGCTTTGATCTCCTAGTTTAGTAACTGTTGTTGCTAGGGGCTGATGCAAGACCAGCACGTTCCAGAATTGTGGGGAAGTAGATGACTCTCGAACAATGCAAGCTTATATAAGGATGGATAAGAGATTAGAACAAATTCAGTCGGGTTTCAGTTCAGTTTGATTGACGTTCAGTCGGTTTTGGATCAGTTTCAGTGTAGTGCAGTGTCAGTGAAGATTGTATATTTTTTGTACTTGTGAAAACAGTGGCAAACAGTGACGTGTTACTGAAGTTTGTATATTACTGGTACTTGAGAAAACAGTGAAATGTTGTCAAGCATTAAGTGTAATAACTGTGAAGTGTTGTCAAGCATTAAGTGTAATAGCAATTAGCAACGTGTGTATAGCTCAAGTGCTTGTGAGAATAGTGAGTGAAGTTGGAAAGCATTAAGTGTAACCATTTGGAAAATAAAGACAGTGAACTTTAAGAAGCCAGTGTTTATTTTCTATCTTGTGTGCTGTACACCATAAGGCTGACCATAGGAAGAACAATTCACTGGGCAACGTCCTTCCTATAGTGAACTACTGCTGTTGGAACCTGTGGCAGTGTGGGATGAGGACGTAACAATATATATATATATATATATATATATATATATATATATATATATATATATATATATATATATATATATATATATATATATGTTTCTGGTAAGTGGGGGCAACGTCCAGAGAATAACCGCTCACCATCCACACACTCGATGTAGTGATGCTCTCGGGTGTCTGCCCTTTCCTCTCCTCCATTCTTCTTTCCTTCCATCTTCTTCTGTCATGATTTCCTTCATTCTTTCCTCGTCCTTCTGCCTACGGGTGACTTTAGGGCAATTTGGAAATTAAAGATTTATGCCAGACTCGATCGAAAACCTTTGAGATGTCAAGTGCAGTGCCAAAGCTTTCGCCAAAGTCCCGAAAGGAGGAAGAACAGGAGTCTGAAAGGTAGGTGAGAAGATCGCCTGTGGAGCGTCCCTGACGGAACCCATACTGACGATCAGAAAGAAGGTTGTGATAGGAAAGATGCCTTAAAATTTTTCTAGTATGAATTGACTCGAAAACTTTTGAGATACAGGATGTTAAAGCAATTGGACGATAGTTAGAGGGTTGGGAATGGTCACCCTTCTTTGGGACTGGCTGAATGAGAGCAACTTCCGGCAAGAAGGAAAGGTACAAGTTGACAGACAAAGGCGAAAGAGTTTGCCTAGACAGGGTGTAAGCACAGAAGCACAGTTCTTGAGAACAACAGGAGGGACTCCTTATTAGTATTAGTATTGAGGCCTGTGATGGCAGAAAATACATCAGCTGAAGAAATTTTAATGTTAGCCATGAGGAAGTCAGAGGGGGAAAGTGATGGAGGAACAGCACCGGAGTCGTCTAAGGTGGAATTGGAGGAGAAAGTCTGAGTGAAGAGATCTGCTTTATCAGTAGAAGAAATAGCTACAGAGCCATCAAAGTAAAAAAGAGGAGGGAAGGGCATGATGAGGTAAAGTTGTTAGAAAGGTTTTTGGCAAGGTGCCAGAAGGAGCGGGAAGAATTCGAGTTAGAGAGTTGAGAGCATTTTGTACGGATGAAATTATTTTTAGCAGAGCGAAGAACAGACTTAGCACGATTCCGGGCAGAAACGTATAAAAGATGTGATTCAGGGGTGGGTTGGTTCCGGTACCTTTTATAGGCCCTCTCCTTGTTGTGGACAGAATTAGAACAAGCGTGATTAAACCAAGGCTTTCGTGCATTAGCCAAAGGATATGAGAAAGGAATGTATGCTTCCATGCCCGAGAGAATAACCTCCGTAATGCACAAGGCACACCCAGATGGCTCCCGGCCATGAAAGCAATAATCATTCCAGGGAAAATCAAAGAAGTACTGCTGAGGGCCTCCCAATCCGCAGCTCCAAAGTTCCACAGGCGACGTTACTTTGGAGGGTCCGCAGGCCGTACCTGAGCGATAGGACAGGTTTTATATATACACACACACACATATATATATATATATATATATATATATATATATATATATATATATATATATATATATATATATATATATATATATATATATATATATATATATATATATATATATATATATATATATATATATATATATATATACTCGTACACTCATATATATGCGGAACTATGATGCATGTACAGTTGGAGAAATTTCCGCGCGGGACACCACGTAGAAGGTAAAAGGGGCGGCAAATAATTTGATCTGGTAACAGTGTTGGGGGTAAAGGAGGGGTGGGACGTGCGAGGTAGATGAGGGATTGGGAGGGTTAGTGGGGGTAGCTGTGTGGAGGGAGGGGTGGGACGTGAGGGATGAGGGGGTAGTGGAAGTAGCTGTGTGTTGGGAGGGATGGAAGTGGGGGTAGCGGAGTGTTGGGGAAAGGCTTAGTAGCTATTTAATGTCGTAACACAGTTTGCTTTGATTTTAAATCAATGTGTTTCTATGACAGGGGGACACACAAAGTAGCAACAAGCTGTAAAGTGATGGTTCATAGCATGATGAAAAATGGTTAGTTCAGCGATCATGCAAGGCTGATATAAACACAGACATCACCAACAAGTAACCTTATACAATGACTCGCCTCCCTTCGGTATCTATAACATCCCTATTGTAACACATAGACTAATATCAGACGTTTACCTCAGGTTCGTCTCAGAAAAGTTGCTCATACATTCTTAATTGTAACGTAGATACGTAGTGTATGGAAAATAAAGTATATAAAATATTCCTTTCCCTTGTTGCTTCAGTCAGCCATTAATATTTTTAACTGTAAAAGGCATTAAAGTATGTCCGATTTTAAGACATATGCATCTTTGTTAGCTGTCAATGTGAATTTTATATATTTCCTAAATCGTAAGCAAATGCAGGCTGCTTGTCACAAACTAATATAAACATAAACAAGACCTACACCTTTTCAAGTCAATCAGCAGCGTCTGCGTGTGTGTGTGGTGCAGTGTATATTACTGAGTCTCTCTCTGTCTAACTCATTTTATCTCACAGAGACTCATAAGTAGGCTCATGATAATCATGCATTTCCATATGTGCATATGCAAATGCATATTCTAGTCATATATGAGCTTAAGTGCATATTCCTACTTTTTTTTCTTTGAAATTTCCTGGGTATTATAACTTCATGAACCTGTAATAATATTTAAAGTCATAATATCCATCAGATCATAGTGAATTATATACTGCTTAATTGGCTGTCGTTGAGAAGGCCGTGACTTGATGGTCAGTAGACAGCAGCTGAATGAGATGGATTCGTGAATTACCACTTGACTCACTTGAATCTGAGACGCATGCATAGTCTGTGACAATATATATATTTATATATATATATATATATATATATTTATATATATATATATATATATATATATATATAGATAGATAGATAGATATAGATATAGATATATATAGATATAGATATAGATATATATAGATATAGATATAGATAGATATAGATATATATATATAGATAGATAGATAGATATAGATAAAGATCATCATCATCATCATCCGGACCTCCTTTCCCATCCAAGGGCAGGATGAGCAGTAGCAATGGCCAGACAGCATAAACTTGTCCAATCCAATAGGCCACGCTTCCATTCACTCGTCATTCAAGCCCACGGAATCCTGGCTCTACCTGATACCCCAAAAATATTCACCACATTCTGTAGCTTCACACAAGCGTATCCGATTGAATCAATCCGAACGCTGCCATGCTCACAAGGGGTGCCAAAATCCCTGATCATGCACTTCTCACAACATTCATCCAACCAGCTCGATCTCTTGTCAGTTACCTAGCCTCACCGACTTCCAAACGTCTCTTCCTCAAACACTCCCCCACCATATCTCTCCACCTTCCCTTTGGCCTACCTCGCCTCCTCCCTCCTTCAAATTCTCTCAGGTATACCTTTTTCACCACCCTATTGTTATCCATTCTTTCCACATGACCATACCGTCTCAGGACACTCTCTTCGTTTCTGGTGTCCACCGACTTCCTCACTCCACACCTTTCACGAATCACATTATTACGTATCTTACCCACCCTCTGTACTCCACATACATTCCTTAGCAGTCCCGTCTCCACTGCTCTTACTCTTGACTATTCATTTTCATGCCACACCGTAGTCTCACACCCATATGTTAAAGTTGGCACTAACACTTCCTCATGTAAGCCTTGCAGCTGCAACACTCAAGCCTCTGTTGCTTATCAAGGCCTTCATTGCACCAGCCACTTTTCTTCCTTGTGCCACTCTACTTTCAACTTCCTTTGCACATTTTCCTCTCTTATCTATCACTCTACCGAAGTATTTGAACTCTCTCACCAGTTCCAGTCTCTTTCCATTCACTGTGACATCACACTGGGAGTCACTTTCTCTCTCAATAACCATCACTTTACTCTTCTCTACGTTTACTCTCAAGGCACGTCGCTCACAGATATCAGCAAAACTCTGCTTTAGCCTACCAATTTCTTGTCCTGTACTTGCAAGCAGTACTGCATCATCAGCATACAACAAATTTGAGATATTCCATCTATCACCATAGATCACCAACGTCATCCCTCTCTCCATTACTCCTGTTTTTACGTCTCTCATCACCCCATCCATATATACTGTATATTGAACAACCATGGGGACATCACACAACCTTGTTGCACGCCCACACCGATCGAGAACCATTCACTTAGATGCCCATTAACCCTTACACAAGCTTCGCTACCATCATAAAAACTCTGGACAGCACATAGCAGCTTACCATCTACACCATACATGCACAAAACTTTCCACAATCCCTCTCTGTCTACTTTGTCGTATGCTTTTTCCAGATCCATGAATGCCATAAACACCTTATGGTCTTTCTCACAAGCCTTCTCTGCTGTCTGTCTCACTGCAAATACTTGATCCGCACATCCTCTGCCACTCCTAAAGTCACCCTGTTCATCACTCACTAGGACTTCTGATATCTCTTACTTTCTCTATAATATTTCGTCCATACAGTATACCTTCCCTACCACACTCAATAAACTTATGCCACGATAATTCTGGCACTCACTTCGCTCACCTTTATTTTTGTACAGGGGTACAATCACAGCCTTTTTCCACTCTACAGGCACAGTTTCACTCATCCATGACTTCTTACATATCTCCAACAAGCACTTCATTCCACTCTCTTCACTACACTTAAGGTTCTGCATACACCTCATCAACCCCAGCTGCTTTCCCATTTTTCATATATATGTACAATATATATATATATATATATATATATATATATATATATATATATATATATATATTCATTCATTGCCAGACGCCATGTATCCCACACGGGGTGGCCAAGGGCTTAGAGTTAATTGTTTTACAGGGAGGGGCACTAATCCTCCACCAACACCACTTGACACGTAGGGATGCCAACAGCATCTGGTGTTCCCAGGCGGTCACCCATCCAAGTACTAACCAGACCCAACGTTGCTTAACTTCGCTGATCGGACGGGAAGCGGTGTGTGTGTGTGTGTGTGTATATATATATATATATATATATATATATATATATATATATATATATATATTGCCAGGCGCCTTAATCCCGTACGAGGTGGCCACAAACAAATCACCTCCACGTCCCCCTGTCCTCCGCCATTTCACTGCCCTGCTCCCAATTCACACACCCCCTCTCTCATATACCTCTCCACTCCATCCCTCCGTCTCATCCTCGGCCTCTCCCTGCCTCTCCCCCCCTCCACCTCACTCACATACACTCTCCTTGTCAGTCTTTCACCCTTAGTCCCTGGTGGGGTCGGCCACTATTATATGTTGTCGTCAGTAACTTCTGTCCGCTGCGTCCTCTTCCTCCAGGCCTAACTGCCTCATTTCTTTCTCAATTCCATCTCTCCACCTAATCCTTTGTCTTCCCCTCGTTCTTCTCCCTTCCACCTGACTCCTCCATGCCACCTTCACAGGATCTACTTCCTCCATCCTGGTCATATGCCCATACCACCTCAAACGTGCCTGTCTTGCCTTCTCCACAACTGACACAACTCCCGCCTCTGCTCTGTGTCATCTTTCCTCCTCCCCTCTCAGTGACACTCTCATCAGCCATTGCAGCCTCCTCATCCCTGTCCTCTCCAGATGTTTCTCTTCATTTTTCCTCAACGTCCAGGCTTCTGCGCCATACAGCAATATAATAGCAATTTTTGGAAGATGGCTTCATGTCATTCCTCCATCTACCTCACACACCCCAAAGGAGGGTGTTTTCCCCAGTTTGGAAAGCACTGGTTTGCAAGAACAGTGCCAACCGAGCGTTAACCCAACAT
>NC_137053.1:39393504-39428504 GCF_032717465.1 Coenobita brevimanus | reverse complement strand
AATACCTGCCCAGGGACCCAGCCAAATGAGCAGACTCGCGTGGCCATGTAGAATGTGAGGTGTGTGAATGAGGAGAGCAAGAAGGTGGAAGTGGTGAATGTGTTCAAGAGTGCGAGATATGCCGTGATGGCATTGTGTGAAACGAAGATGAAAGGGTGCAAAGTGGAGGAGTGGGAGGGTGTGAAATGTGTAAGATCGGGAATGAATGGGAGAGGAAGATGTAAGGAAGGAGTTGCTTTGTTGATGAATGAGGTGTGGCAGAGTGGAATGAGAGACTGCAAATGTGTCAGCTCGAGGTGTACGTATGTCAAGTTAAAGTTTCAGAAGGTGTAAGTGGCAGTGACTATAGCGTATGCACCGTGTGAGGACAGGAGTGAGAGAGAAAGACAGGTTTTGGGATGACATGATGAAGTAGTGGAAGAATTGCCCAGGAGCTATAAAGTGATCGTGATGGGGGATATGAACGGAAGGGTAGGCATTGGTCCTGAGGATGAGATAATGGGTTGTTATGGAGTAACAGGAGAAAATGATAATGGGAATCGACTATAGGATTTGTGTCAGGAGAAGAGGTTGTCCATTTGTAATTCTTATTTCAAACACAAAGATGCACATAAATATACGTGGTATAGAGGAAACGGGGATCGTGTGGAAAGAAGCCTGATTGATTACTTGCTCGTAGAGAGGTCGATGATGGGAATGGTTGCTGATACGAGGGCTGTGAGGGGACGATGTGGAGGTCTGTCAGATCATATGATCGTGGTATGCAAGATCAAGCTAAGAGGAGTAAGATGAATCAAGAGAGAGAGGAACAGTCAGGGAGAAAGACTGAAAGTTGAGAAGCTGAGGATTAAAGAAATGGCAGGTGATTACAGGACCAAAGTAGAGGACGAGTTAGAATCAGTGAACTGGAATAAAATGGGTCTGGACAGCCTGTGGAATGCATATAGGGATTGCTTAGTTAGGAATGCTAAAGTGGTGTGTGGTGTGGCGAGAGTATCAACAAAAAAAAGAAGGGTACGGCATGGTGGGATGAGGAGGTTAAGAGAGCGGTGGAGGAAAAGAGGAAGAAGTGACTAAAGTGGTTACAGGATAGGGGTTCGGTTGAAATAAGAACCGAGTATATCGAGAGCAAGACGCACGTTAAGAGACTAGTGAAGAGGAGAAAGAAGGAGGTAAATGATGATCTGGGGAAAAAAAATGAATGCGAACTACTCTGAAAATAGAAAGTTATTCTGGAAAGAGGTGAGGAAATGTAGAAGTGAAAACGGAAAGAAATGTGATGGTGTGAAGAATGCAGGTGGTAGGTTACTAACCCATGGAGATGAAGTAAGGACCAGATGGAAAGAATATTTTGAAAGCCTGACGAATGGGAATAGAGAGAACAGGGCGGCTGTAAACATGATTGGTTTGGGGTGTGTGCAGAGAAGGAATGCAGTGCCAGGAGACATGACACTCAAACAGGTGAAGAGCGCTGTGAAACGGCTGCAAATGGGAAAGCAGCTGGGGTTGATGAGGTGTATGCAGAGATGCTTAAGTGTAGTGGAGAGAGTGGAATGAAGTGCTTGTTGGAGATATGTAAGAAGACATGGATGAGTGAAACTGTGCCAGCAGAGTGGAAAAAGGCTGTGATTGTACCCCTGTACAAAAATAAAGGTGAGCGAAGTGAGTGCAAGAATTACCGTAGCATAAATTTATTGAGTGTGGTAGGGAAGGTATATGTAAGAAATATTATAGAGAAAGCAAGAGAGATATCAGAAGTCCTAGTGAGTGATGAACAGGGTAGCTTTAGTAGTGGCAGAGGATGTGTGGATCAAGTATATGCAGTGAGACAGGAAGCAGAGGAGGCTTGTGAGAAGGACCATAAGGTGCTTATGGCATTTATGGATCTGGAAAAAGCATATGACAAAGTAGACAGAGAGGGATTTTGGAAAGTTTTGCGCATGTATGGTGTAGATGGTAAGCTGTAAGGTGCTGTCAAGAGTTTTTATGATGGTAGTGAAGCATGTGTAAGGGTTAATAGGCATGTAAGTGAGTGGTTCACGATTGGTGTGGGCGTGCAACAAGGTTGTGCGATGTCCCCTTGGTTGTTCAATATTTTTATGGATGGGGTGATGAGAGAAGTAAAAACACAAGTTATGGAGATAGGGGTGGCGCTGGTAATGAATGGTGATTGATGGAATATCTCAAATTTGTTGTATGCTGATGATGCAGTACTGCTTGTAAGTACCGGACAGGAACTTGGTAAGCTAGTGCAGAGTTTTGCTGATGTCTGTGAGCGTCGTGCCTTGAGAGTAAATGAAGAGAAGAGTAAGGTGATGATTACTGAGAGAGAAGGTGACTCCCAGTGTGATGTCACAGGGAATGGAAAGAGACTGGAACTGGTGAGAGAGTTCAAATACTTGGGTACAGTGATAGAAAAGAGAGGAAAATGTGCAAAAGAAGTTGAAAGTAGAGTGACACAAGGAAGAAAAGTGGCAGGTGCAATGAAGGCCTTGATAAGAAACAGAGGCTTGAGTGTTGCAGCTGCACGAGGCTTACATGAGGGAGTGTTAGTGCCAACTCTAACATATGGGTGTGAGACTATGGTGTGGCATGAAAATGAAAAGTCAAGAGTAAGAGCAGTGGAGATGGGACTGATGAGGAATGTATGTGGAGTACAGAGGGTGGATAGGATTCGAAATAATGTGATTCGTGAAAGGTGTGGAGTGACGAAGTCGGTGGAAACCAGAATTGAAGAGAGTGTCCTGAGATGAATGGATAACAATAAACTGGTAATAAAAGGTATACCTGGGCGAATTTGAAGGAGGGAGGAGGCGAGGTAGGTCAAGGAGAAGGTGGAAAGATATGGTGGATGAATGTGTGAGGAAGAGAGATTTGGAAGTCGGTGAGGCTAGGAGAAGTGCGTGACCAGGGATTTTGGCACCCCTTGTGAGCATAACAGTGTCCGGATTGACTCAATCGGATAAGCTGTGTGAAGCTGCAGAATGTGGTGAATGTTTTTGGCGTATCAGGTGGAGCCAGGATTCCAGGGGCTTGAATGATGAGTGAATGGAAGTGTGGCCTATTTGGATTGGGCAAGTTTGTGCTGTCTGGACATTGCTACTACTCACCCTGCCCTTGGGTGAGAAAGGAAGTCCGGGTGATGATGATGATATATATATATATATATATATATATATATATATATATATATATATATATATATATATATATATATATATATATATGTGTGTGTGTGTGTGTGTGTGTAAATTCTTATAAATTTGTTTAATCATCTACCCTATCATCCCACTATAAACATCCGCCTGCAGACATTTCCAGTGTTATTCTGGTAATTGTTCATCTTGAACTAGTTTAGTGTACAGTGTAATAATATTTTAAAAGAAAAACAATCTACATGAGCGACTAACAGAATTTTCGTTTTCCTTTAGGTGCAGCCACACTTGCCCTTGAACATTTTCTGAAACATTGCTCGTGACATGTTAGTTTAGCAACATGTCACAGACGTGTTACGGATAATGTCCCGAGCATGGTTTTCAAGAAAGTCACTGACATGTTCGAAACAATGATGAAGTAGTTGTGTGGTCCAGACTTGTGAGAGACAGTACCCAGCAACATGGCGATGAGGGAGGAAGCCTTACTTGCCGCAGCCGCAACGGTTGTATTATGTGCACAGCAGGGACAAAAAATACATGCTTGTCAGCGATTTTGGGTGCGTCCATCACATAAGGAAACCCCTGTGGTGATGGACATCATTTTGTAAATGACCTCGTTAGAGAAGACATTGGACTGCTACCCGTGCAAGTGGGGGATACTTTAGAATTTTGTAATATCTTCAGGATGTCAAAGACAGATTTTGAAATGGTATCACTGTCGCAGGTAATGGTCTACTGCTGTGTTAGATTCATGTCCGCAGCTCATAGCCTCGTCCACACCAGTACAACCAACATGATTCCAGCAGAGTTGCCAACATGTTCGAGACACTTGTTTCAAACATGTCCGTAACATTGTTCCGGGCACAGTCTGAAATATGTTGCCAACACATGTTTCGAGCAACTGTGGCCGCACCCTAAGACAGAATGACATGGGAAGTCCCAATTATAAGATCAGTCTCTGTAACTATCATTCCTATCGAAGATTACAAAACGAAGGCAAAGAAACATTCCTTTGACAGAAGACATGTATTATATATGCAGTAATGTAGACAAACTCAGAAAACAATGTGATACCATACAAACAACATACGCTTTTGCACTTTGAGAATATGTTGGATGCATTATCATTGGCTATTGATACTATGACATGAACATCTCTCCAATCCCTCCCACCCCCGGCCACCCTCCCTCCCACTCACAGTTACCAGACATGTGGGGTCTGGCTGCTGTTTCGTGATACTTGGTCGACCACCAATGCTCCGAACAGTGGATAATGCGGAACTTTCCCTGACTGTACACTCATTCACATCTACCTATGCAGCCTTCATACACGTACTACACATTTGTATTCACTTACATATACACGGTTATGCATGTATACATACTTACATATAACTACAGTAATGTAGTTTTATCTACTGAAATACGTAAGATTAAATACTCGAAGTATATAAGTAAAATGTTGACTATATACTGCATGACCTATTATCTTATATCTACTGGAGTTCGCCTTGGTTCATGTGTCTGAACCACCATATCCTAGCTTTAAAAGTGTCAAAATCAAGCTCCGATAGATCTACAATGTATTATACTTGAAAATGCTTTTAAAATTATGTTTTTAACAAAAGGTATATTGCATCTTATTACAGATAACTTAGAAAGCATTGTTCTGTAAAAATATCTGGCTTGTATTAAAGCCAGGTGATGCTTTAGCAGCAGTTGGTTGCAAATCTCAGCCACCTCATGACATCTAGCATATGTGGGAGCACCAACCATGCGTTTTAGTGCAATGCTAAAAGCTACGTCTATAGATTTAAAGATATTCCTGGTTAAAATATTTGGGATGCTTAGAGATCATGGTCAGCTCTCAGCTGGACCTCTCATATCAGATCACTTGCTAAAACCGCCTCAAAGAAACTTGGATTATTGTACAGAGTCCGTAACTTCTTCACTGACAAGCAGTTAACTATAATTTATAAGTCATGTGCTCTCTCACCTTGAATATTGCTCACCCCATGTGGAATGGATGTGGAGAGATTGCACACAAAAACAACTAGACAAAATTCAGAACAAAGCTGTTGGAACTGTTAATAACCCTGTTATTATAAATAAACTTCCTTACAGTTAAGAAGGAATGTTGCCTCCCTTGCTTCATTTTACAGATACTGTTATAGTAAATGCTCATATGAAGTTGCGTCCATTGTGCTACTTCTCCATGCCTTCACCCGTGCTACACGGGCATCTGGTTGTGCTCATGACTGGAATGTCACACAGCCATATTGCAGAGCTTCTGCCTATCAGAATTCTTTTATTCCCTGAACTGCATCTTTCTGGAACTCGCTTCCCAGGAGTTGTTTCCCCCAAACTTCAACCTACAACTATTCAAGTCCAACTGTTACAAAAATTTCATGAATGGAGGATGTCAGTAATCTGGTGTATGGATTATTGTTTTTTTTATTTGTTTTTCCTTCCTGTTGTTATTAAGAATAAACAATATGAATTAAAAAGATGTAAAAAGAAAAAAAAGTCCTAAGTCTGTATGTTTAAAATCTCTTAAAACTGAGTTAAAAGATAAATAAAACTTTTTCATTCTCATTTTTACATCCTCTCCATCCTGCAGATCAGAGGTAATCATATGACCCACGTACTTCTGTAAGACAACCAGCTCTATATCGTCCTGCTCAAGTTTAATACTGTTGTTGTCACTCTTCCTGTGGTATATTGCCATGCATTTCGTTTTATTTTCATTGACTAGTGAGTTGTTTTCTAAGCTGTATACTGTTTTATGTATAGCCTTCCCATAGAAATATGGTTCCATGCTATGAGAGCAGTATCATCGGCGTATGCATGAATGTTTATCTTAGTTACTCCTAAAACACAGCTTCCTTCCATATCTGAGATATCATTTACAATGTTATTAATACAAAGCTTAATAAAAATGGGTAAAGGATGCCTCCTTACCTGACTCCTATTTCCACAGGACAAAGAATATCTTGATGCTCCCTCCATGTCATGTTTGTGGATTGGTTTCTTAGACAGTGCAACAACAGGAACACAAAATTAACTGGAATATCCTCATCTTAAAACTTATTTCAACTCTGTCAAATGCCTTAAAGAGATCCACAAACGTAACATAGGCGGAGCCTTCTTTATAATTATCTTTTCAGAATTAATATCTAATAAATGATTTTCAGTTTCACAGGTCTGCAAAATTAGGCATTAAAAATTGTTTCATTTTTTAGTAGTTATTTTTTGCTGCACTTATGAACACAATAAAATACGTTTTGAATGTTTTCATAGCACATCATAATACAAAACTGAAAAAGAAATTTAATTAAAATACTCAATAGCAAATTATAATTTTCAGTCAATCAATAAAACATTGTTCTAAATTAATTGAAAATGAAAATATTTAATCAGTGTAATTTTTTAAACGTATACATAAAGGAAACAACGTTATATATTCCATGACTCACATATAACTTCTCTAGTCTTTGTAGCTTCTCAGTTTTTTTTACTCCAAAACTTTGTTTGGTGGCCAGACGTTTGTACACTTTTTCTGGTGCGTCTCTATGAATCATCCAGTAGTAGTCCGCCATCATACTGACATTCCAACGTCCCTGTCTTTCCATGCCCTTGATATGCCGATGGAAGCTTTCACCCTGTTCTTCACTCACTGCTTCAAGATTTTCTTTGAAGAATTCCAAGTGCATATCCGATAGTGAACTTTGAGACCCGTGATGCAACCCAACTCCTTACAGTAAATTTGGCCAACAAATTTCTCACAATTTCTTTGTAATTTGGATCCTTAATGTTACATGAAAACTTAGAAATTACATCTCTGAATGATTCCCAAACCTCTCATTCCAAGTCGTTCATTGTACCATCAAATTCTGCATCAGAAATCAATTTTCTAATATCAGGTCTAGTAAATACAGAGTGCCCTCTTTCAATTTAGCTTCAGACAATCCAGAAAACTTTTGACACAAATACATAAAACAGGCCCCATCTTTTGATAGGGCTTTGACAAACTACTTCATTAATCCAAGCTTAATATGAAGCGATGGCAGCAGCAGTTTGTCTGGATTCACCAAGCTAGGTCTGATGATGTTTTTCGGCATCAAGCTGTACCGTAGATTTTGTTCTATTTGGCCATTCCTTTAGAACTCATTATAAATCCTTGACCCTGCTGTCCCACTCATGGGAATTTTGTATACTATGACTGCTGACCCAGTAAGATGCACAGAACTTCTAGGTCCCCACATATAAACCTACGGTGTTCATTGTAGTTGATTTTGTCGATAAGATTTGCCAGATTTGGTACATTTCTTTTAAATCCACAGAATATGCAACAAGTATTGATGCATATTAATTACCATCATGAAGAAGTACCCCTTTCAGGTTTCTTTCAGCTGAATCTATAAATAGTCTCCATTCTTCAGCATTAATATCTCTGTTAAGTGTCAGACTAGGTCACTTGCGTCTGTGCAATAAACCAATGGCCAGTGCAATAAACCACTATTATCAATAAATATCACTGTTGTAAAAAATATAAAGAAAGAAAGAAAAACAAACATTCCACTGAAAGTAATTTACAAGCACACTAGTCAATTAACTAAGTCACACTGAGATATGTTTGCTGCACTCCATCACTGGTATGACTCACCACTGTGTTGTCTCAGCTATATTCTGGCTTATTATCAAATAAAATAACGGCATTGTTTTAGACATGGATTTTAATTTTATAAAATACTAATTTCAAACATATTATCAAGGTAATAAAATACCCATATGTAAATAATTATATAGAATGCAATGATTTAAGTAAACGAATTGATAAAAAATCTATAACTGAAAATTCAAAAAAGTGTTTTGTGAAAAAATGCTACTTGAGGGAGAAAATGGTTTGCATTTTTTAAATCAGCACCCAAAAATATATGAAAACCATATGAAATAATCAAAGGAGTTTTTCAGTGTATACCTGTGTTATCTTCACTAAGCAGGATGATTGCATCACTGGTAGGTAGCTGTTTGAATCACTTATATTTCCTTTCTTTTCCTTTAAAACTAGACGGATATTACCAGCTAACAATTTTGCATCAATTAGCAGTGGCTAGAACAAGCGTTAAATAAGATACATACAACGTTCAGTAAGGTCTTGGAAAAATATTTTATTATGGAGGACTGCAAACCATCATGTCGGTTAAGGGAAGTCTCAGATAACATACGAAGCATCTTCCTTCGTTGCCCCCATTTGCTTACTACTAAAATTCCCGTTCCGTTTATCTGTCTGTTTTTACCCTCAGATCAGCCGAAATAGTGCATTACAGAGCAACAGTTTTTAAATCAAAGTACCTAAAACGCGCTAACTTAAAGAATGCGTAAAGAAAAACGAGCGCAATCGGCCACCGGTTACCAAAAATGTTGTTAATTAACACATACTGCGGGGTAAATACAGTGGGGCACTTCCCTGGAGTTTCATGTCTCTGCACAGAAAGAGAGAGAGAATGAGAACTTAAAGAATGCATTAAAAAACCGGGTGTAATCGGCCTCCGGTCACCAAAAATGTTGTTAATTAACACTCGTCCATAACTTATATTACGCTGTAAATGTGGCAGGACATTTCCGTGGAGTTTCATCTCTCTGCAGAGAGAGAGAGAGAGAGAGAGAGAGAGAGAGAGAGATGCTTGTAACAGCTCTGACAGGTGTAACTTCTTATGACTAATTTAAACGTTTTAAACGTGTTCATTGCATAAACTAAAATGGCCCCTCTAATGGCAAAGAAATACTCAAATCAACATAGTGGAAAGATGGTAGCCAATTATCATAGATTTTTTAACTTCTAAACCCACATTATTAGCTACAGCGAGTCGGATGGGTAGACGGATTGGTGGGATGGGTGGGGAGGGTTGGTGGTGGGTGGGTACTGGGAAAATAGGTCCAAGGTAGGAATAGGTCCATGGAGACTATAACCTTGGGGAAGTGGGTCTATGGGCCTAAGGATAAAATGGGAAGCCGAGGGTCTTCTCCCACGAGGAGTGGCCATCCAGGGTCCCAGGTAATGCACGATCTTAGGGTTTTACTCAGGCAACGCCGGGTACCCTTTCTAGTTCTTTCATAAATCTCTCCATGAACTTTACTTTTGGATTTATATTAGTTTCATTATTTCATTATCAGCACTAAATCCATTTCTCCATTTATCGTAGTAGTAGTATAGTAGGAGAAGGAGGAAGAAGAGGTGGAGGAGGAGGAGGAGGAAGAAGGAGAAGAAGAAGAAGAAGAGGTGAAAGAAAGAAAGAAGAGAATAAAATCACAGAAGGGAAAAAGAGAGAAAGAAGGCAGGAAAAAAAGGAAAGAACAAACCAATATGTAGGAAATAAGGAATGGAAGAAAAAAAAAAGTGTGAAGATTGAAATTTGAAGGAAATCTGTGAGGATAATGGAAACAGAGAAACGGGTTACCGGAAAACAATGCTGGGAAAAAGAAGCAAGAGTGAAGAGGAAAGAAACAGATTGGCAAGCAAGAAAGCACGACTGACCTGCGTGATACGACACCGGTAAAAAGCATTATAAAGATAGACGAGAGTGGTAATTGGGAGGTGATGCACAATAGCACAGAAAAGCAGTGAAATGGGAAAACAGAAAAAAGCAGATGGGGGGGGGGGGCAAGGGTGGGAGGGAAGAAGTAGAAGGAGAAAATATACATGTAAGTAGACAGGGGGAGGGGACGTCCAGCAGAAAGGGGATGTAAGCAGACAAGGATCAGCCAGAAGACAGAAGAGGAGGAGATGCAGGCAGACAGAGGGTGGAGTAGACAGCAGACAGGCAGCAGAGTCAATATATGCACCTTTGCCTGCTCTGGGGGATATGATGAAATGCTGCGGTGGTCATCGCTGCTCAGATTTAATTATTTCCTGGCGACAGCAGGTAGGGAGATGAAGGGAAACTTGTGGAGATGGAGGAAAATTAGTAGAGGTAGAAGGACAAGTGGAGACAGAGGGAAAAGGGAAATGCAGAGTAACTGGTGGAGACGGAGGAAAATAAGTGGAGGAAGGAAATTTGGCAGACCGATGAAAGTTGGAGATTATGGCAGAATGGTAAAGATGGAGCGAAATTAGCAGACATGGTTGGAGGGTGCCGCATATCAGGGAAAACTGGTGGAGACGGAGGATTTGGTGGTGATGGAAGGAGACTGGAAATAAAAGATGATGGAAGGAAATGAGTGGAGGAGAAGGGGCCTGGAAGGAATAAACATGAAATTTTTTAGAGATAACTGATGAGGATGGAAGGAAATGGTTGAAGGTGGAGGATGAGTAGGTGGAGGCAAATGTTGGGGGGTCAGTAAGGATGTCACTGGAGATGAAGGCTGGTTAAGGGTGATTAGTGGATATGAAAAGGTTGGGTTAATAAAGAGGGGACAGATGTGTAGCATGTGTCACTGATAGATATTATCCAAACAGACAAATGGGTATAAGCACCTGTAATGCTGACACCAGCGCCCTGGAGAGTGCATTAATCAGACACTCATGCCTGGCCATGTACGAGCTAAAACATTCATTTGTTCACAGTCGGTCAAACCCAAACAAACCATTGCTGGTGAGGAAGTATAACCTCCCTCCTCTACTTGTTCTACCAGTAAACCCCTGCACACTCTTTATTCGCTCTCTATCCCATCCATGGAATATTGAGGGATCAGGGGAAACTGCAGAATCGCAGAATACAACCATTTTTATTCCTGGAAGAGAAAAGAGTTTTACTACAATATCTACAGTAAGACTTACTAGTTTCCAGAGAGAGAGAAAGAGAAAGAGAGAGAGAGAGACTCCAAGGGCTTCAACAACAACCCCTATTTACTTCTGTAATACCTACCCCCTGCCACTCCTATTTATCACAACAAACTTATAACGACAATAACAACCATAACAACACTCACATTCCAACAACTCATGTCAGCGGTGGGATTCGAAGCCACGCCTCGGAAGCTAGTGACAACTCAACACGTGAAGAGGACGAGAAGTGGAAGGAAACAGGTGGAAGAATTAGGGTAGATGAGAGTTTTCGTTCCCGCGACTACCTCCTTCCCCGATGACAACAGGAAAGGAGAAGGGAAACTAGTGGAAATGAGGGAGATTGGTGAAGGAGGAGGGATCAGCGGAGACGAAAAAGGCTGTTGGAGATGGAAGGAATTATGTGAAATGAGTTGGAGAAGTTGGAGATCAACGTAGGGGAGATATGAAGAAAGGGAGGTTGGGTGAAAGGAATAGGGGATATGTGAGGTGTTGATTACTCGTGGGCTCAGGAGATACAGTATACTTCATGCCAGCAGTCGCCTTTAATTGGCCAACGTAATTTTCCTTCTATTGACAAAATGGTTACCTGTTTTACATAATACGAGTATGTTTATCTTTATTCAAAATTTTCTCACTGGCCTTCCATAAATGTTGATGGCGGCTGAGGAAATGTAAGGAAAGGGACAAGACTGGCTGAGATGTAGCACAGTACGCCTTCTTTTAATTCATGCTTCGGTCACGTTGATGTTGTCTTGTATATGGCCTACGAAAACTGTGCCCATATTACAACACTGTAAAACTCTTTCAACCTTTTGCCATATTTTTACCCTTCCCCACCCCGAAGGGGCTTGGGTACGTCAATGTTTTCACTCGGTTTGTCGAGTTTTTGTTTGTCTGTCTGTCTGCTAACAACCCGAAAACTACTGCTGCAATTTTGACTAAAATTTCATGGATGATGGGCTATAACTTTCTGATCGAATGGTTACATTTTGGGCCAAATTGGGCCAAGGCCCAGGCTGTAAGCCCCCAAAAATGTAAAATTAATCGTTTTTTTTTTTTTTCGCCATAACTCAGTTCAGATTCGTTATATCGACATGAAACCAAAACGTAAAGGTGCATCTTTTAAATCTGTCTCATTGCATCAGGGGGGTCACACCCAGTCAATGTCAGGTGGGTCGGACCTAATATTTCAAATGGGCATAAAATTGTCAATTTTCACCCGATTTACACCAAATTTGATAAGTGACATGTTTGACTAGATATCCTGTTGTGTTTATAGGTCAGCACTAATATGACTGGCGGGGACGGGTTTGCTGTGCCTTGGCACCGCTTCTTGTTTATCTTATTTTTACAACCTGCAGACAAATTTATTCAAAGCTGGAGAGATCTTTCGAAGTGGATTGATTAGACAGCTGTAATTAGCCCCTACAATACCATATGTCTGTCCTACGGTGCATTAAATCCTCTGCTGAAGGGGTTAAATATAAAAGGATATCAGGGTGTAACATCCAAAGTAAATCGCTAAGGAAAAGGTGCTTTAAGCCTGCCACGTCCACAAGAATACTACCCCTGGGAGGAAAGAAAACAGGCGTAGAAGAAGAGGGATGAGCAGGCGAGAGAGAGAGAGAGAGAGAGAGAGAGAGGGGGGAGGGAGGGAGGGAGGGAAAGGGAGACAGACAGAGACAGACAGACAGACAGATAGACAGACAGAGATGGCACAGGGAAAAGGGGAAAAAGTCAATGAGAGAACAGAACCAAGAATGGGACACGATGGGAACTGACAAAGAGGGCAAGAGAAACAAAGCATAGAAAAGGAGAGAAGGGAAAGAAGCAAGAGAGTTAACTGGATATAGCACAGGGAAGAAGAGAGAAGGAAAGAGCAGAGAAATATGGAGAGAGGAAAAAAGTAAAGCAAAGCGAGGAATGACTAACAGACGAGAGAAGAGAAACGACGAACAGAGGGGAGAGAAGTAAGGAAGAGAATGATAGATGACATAAGAAAGGTAGGAGTTTAGATCAAAGAGACAACGAGAGATATGAGAGGAAAGTGCTGCTGGGAGAAGAAAGAGAAATGGAGACGAGGAGGAAAAGGGAAGAAAGAATGTACAGAAGAAAGGAAGGGAAATTGGAAAATAAGTGACAGAACTGGCAATAGGGAAGGGGGGGGGGACGACGGGGAGAAATGGTAGAGAAGTGGAAAGGAGAGAAAATAAAGAAGATTGGAGAGGGGAGAGAGGATAATGGAATAGGGAGAAATTAGATAATGGGGTAATATACAATGTGGAAAGAGATGGGGAAGGATAAACAAGATGAGAGGAAAAACAAATTAAGAGGAGTAGGTAAAATGTGAAATGATGAATAAATGACGGAATGAAAATGAGAAAAGAATATGAGAAATGGTGGTTAAAGGGAGGGGAGAATGAATATGGAAGAGAATTAGAGGAGGAGTAAAGAGAAGGGAGAGGAGGGAAGGGGAGGACAGAGTGCAAGAAGGGAAAGGGAGGGGAGAGAAGGAGAAGGCAAAAAGAAAAATGGAACTGGGGAGGGAAAAAGGAGAAGAGAAAGAAAGAGAAAATGAAACGGGTGTGGAAAGTTAACAATTGTATGGGAGACAAAAGAGTGGAGAGGGAGACAAAGACAAGAGTATTAAGGAATGGAGGAGGGAAGTAAGGGTGATGAGAATAAAGAAAAATTATAAATGCACAAAGCAGTACAATTAATATGAGAAGGAAGTAGAGTAGAACTGTAAGACTAAACTAAAGAGAAATAGGAAAAGAGCCACAAAAATATAGTTAAATATAAAAGTGAGAAAGAGAAAGAAAACAGAGAAGATGGGAAAACAGTAATTGGGTAGAGAAGGAGATGAGGATAAGAGGGGAAAATAGAAATGGAGGGATAAGAGCATAGTTTACAGGGAAGAAAGGAGGAAAAAGAATCCGGGGCGATAAATATCGAAACCAAGAAAGTAAATACAGAAAAAAAAAAAAAACTCGTTTCCTCGTCGGCTCATGAAGATTTCCAACATCTCTCCCTTATGGATTTGTTTTGCATTCTATACCCCTTTTTTCATGCCTTTCTAATACGTACAAATGTTGCGTAAGTAACATACCGGCACGAATACATATCAACCTGTCACATGCAAAAAGAAGAAGGGTATAAAGGTGTGCTAAGAAGTCTCCTTAATCAAGAATATGGCCCGAGGAAGTATTAGGAGAGGGAGGCGATTAGATTAAACACAGAAAACAAAGATGCGATAAAAAGGAGAGGAGAGAATGGGAATAAAGACTCCGAGAAAGAAGGTCAAGGAGGGAATACAGAAAGGGGGAGAAGAGAGGGCGTGGAATCAAAGAAGGGGACAATAGCTAGTAAAAAAAAGAAAAAGTGGAAGAACGAGGAGAGGTTGAGGAAGAAAAATAGGGAAGGTGAAGAGGAAAGAAGAACAAGAAGTGGAAGACAATAAAACAAAAGGGAAGATGCAGGGAGGGAGAATAAACAGTTAGAGAGAGAGAGAGAGAGAGAGAGAGAGAGAGAGGAAAAGAAAAAAAACAGATAATTGAAAGGACAGGAGAGAGAAAAGAGCAGGGAACATAAGAGGGTGGAAGGGGAGGGAAAAGTGAAAAAGACTTGAGAAGCTGAAAAGTGAAAGAAATTAATAAATAGAGTCAATGACATAAACATATTTTTTTATTACCGATGTCAAAGGCATTGCTATTATGATGAAGTCCTAATGTGTGTATGCATTTACGTACGTACTTATATATGTATGTATGTATGTTTGTATTTTAACAAAGTATTCAATGAATGCATGTGTCTCTTGGGATCTTTTGGCACAGATGTGTAGGGTGATGGGAAGAAGTGATTCTATTGTGGTCCACATTGATGAATTGTCAAAGTCAAGTGTTATGTTCAGATGTTGGTCTCAGCATCGTTGTTCTGTCTGAGCATTTTTAATGAAATTTACAGTATATTGTTAAAACAAGTATATAAAAAACACACATTTCATAAAATGTATGAAGATGTAGTGATGACGGTGCGCCAAAACAATTTGAACAAGGTCGAGACAATAAAACGATATGAAACCCTATTCCTACATCTCTTTTTCTTTTTTTTCTTTTAATGGCATACTTTCAGGCACCGCGTGGTTTGTTAATAGTTATACCGTTAATGTGACATTTTTGGGGTGCCGTTATGGTACACCAAAATTGCACTAATGGAGTAAGAACAAAAAATGTAAGTATGGAATTACATGTCGTTTTATTGTCTCGACCTTGTTCAGATGGCTTCTAATGTACTACCATCCCTACAGTTCCATATATTTTATGAAATGTTTTTTATACTTATTTTACTGATTGTCAGAGCTTCTGTACAAGAAAGATCCAGATGTTTTTGTACGTTATTCAACTTAAGCGAAGTAGTGAAGGGCTTACTGGAGGCTCTAACTAACCCGCTCCTGTGCGAAAGGCTCTATTGAGCTGACTAAAAACTGCTGGAGGTAGCAAGAAGGAGCAAAGAAAATTTCATCATTGCGTGACCAAAAATACCTCCAGTAAGGGTGGTCCAAAATGGATCAAAAGTGTTTAAGTTGACCTTGACCTACAACCTTGATCTTTGGCCTTTAGTTCTCAAAACTGAATAATTTAATCTTTAGTTGACCCTAAACCGTTCTACCAAGTTTCATCTTATTGTGACAATAACTTTTTGAGTTAAGGGGCAGAAAGTTTGAGTTTGTCCCGTGACTTTCAATTTTGACCGATTGTTCACCTTCTCCCCACCTATACGTTCCTACCTAGTTTCGTTTAATAGGCTGGAAACTAAAAGGACCTACTCCCGACCTATGACCTTTGACCTTTAAGAGGTAATATCTACAAGGCCTCCTCCCCACTGTGAGGGGGGAAAACAAAGTGATCGGCTTTTTCCACCACAGAGCTAGGGGGATCGAAGAAAGAAGAATATGAAGAAATCGGGTTTTCTATAGACTGTGTTTTAGTGTGTTAGCGTTATGTTGTACCTGCTTCAGGAGATGTTTCATGTATAGAAAAGCATGAGGATTAAAGCGAGATGCTTAAAGAAAATAATAATAATACCTCTGTGTTTCGATGTAACGAAGGATTATATTTTTTATAGCGTATGGACGCGTCGGAGCCATCCCTACAGAGTGTCTAGCGACACCTTGATTATTGTGGAGTGTCGTGAACGCGATAGATTGCTGAAATTCGTCCATTGCATCTGAGTCATCTCAAATCCTTTCTGCTGGTGGATAATGTACTGTATATTGTGATGGTCAGCATTAACGTGAAAGCAGAGTGCGTTGTTTGTAAAGTGCGTTTTGTGGTGGCATATAAGTAGAGAAGAGTGACACCCAAATTGAGGTCTTACTAGGTTGCGCACTTTCTGTGGGATGAATATGTGCGGTGAATCATGAAGGATACAGTTTGACTGAAGGTATCGAATGGCTGTGGTGGCCGTATCTGTGTATACGGCGTGTCTGTGCAGCCATGTTCGGTGCTAGAAGAGAAACATTTTCAAGGCATTCTTTGTAGTGTACAGACGATGAATGCTTGTGGTGGAGTGATGTAACACACACTGTCATTGCAAGGACGCGATGAATCTTTTGCTGAAGCGATGACCTTTGTACCTCTCATGTTGGAGTGGTCCTTGTTTGGGAATTTTGTATTAAGGTGAAGGTGCTTTGTTTTTTGGGTCTTCAGACATCCTATCAGTATGCATAAGGATTTGTTCTGAGTTTTACTGAAACATATTTCCATATTTTTGTAAGATACGGTGAGAGCAAAGGTCATGTATCTTTTCTATTACTTTTGATGCGCAGGGGTGATCTCTGAATTGTATTTATAGCATTGGTTGACGGGAGGCCTCTGTAATGATGCTGTGTGCTGAGGAAAGGTTACGCTGAGAAAACACGCCCTGTGTAATGTAGCTGGATAAAACAAAGAGAGGAGGAAGGGGACGAGACAGAGAGGTAGAACTCGTTTTCGTTTTTATCGTTTTCGTTTTTAAAGGCTCCAACATGCTTGCATGTGTCGTCCTTGGTCACCTAATGGCGGCTTTCCACGCTGCACGATCCATTGCAGCCTCCCTGTTCAGTCCCTTAGCCCTAAGGTCACACTTAATGACCTCGTCCCATGTCTTTCTCAGTCTACCCCTCATAACCCCACCCCCAATATTAACACTTCTCACCTTCCTCACCCAATTATCATCCCTCATCCTCTCCACATGTCCAAACCTCCTCAGTCTACCTCTCCTCATCACAACACCAATACACTCCAGTCCCATCCTACCTCTCAACTCTTCCATTGTAAACCCAGCCCCTCCAGGCCTTGAACGCAGGGACGCACTGCACATCCACCTAATCATTGTCATTTCTGTACGTCTGAGCCGGCGAATATCTTCCTCCTTCACTGCCCAGGTCTCACTGCCATACAGCATTACACTCCTAACACATGCTGCATACAAAGACCCCTTAGCACGTAGGGAGAGCCCTCTCAAAGTCAGGAGAGGCAAGAGCTCCCTGAACTTCTTCCAACCACTTCTCACCCTAGCCACAGAGCTAGCTCCAGCCCCACCTCCAGCACACAACATGTCTCCCAAATAACAAAACTCTTCCACACACTCAAGAGATTCACCAGCAAGTTCAATCCTTTCATGTCTGACAATCTCCACCTGCTCACCCCGGCACGCCGTACACATAATATCAGCATTATCTCGCAGTCTACCTCTGATACCACTACATCTCTTATGCACCCATTTATCACACACACTGCACAAGATGGAATTACTTCCCACGCCCTTGTGGCAAACTGCACATGGCCACTCTCCCTCGTCTTTGACAGTACCTCCACCAACCCTAGATATCATCACTTTTGTTTTATCTGCATTTACCCTTAAACCCTTTTGCCCCATACCATCTCTCCACTTCCTAAACCTTTCCTCCGCCTCCCTTTCATTCTCTGCAATCAACACCAAATCATCAGCATACAACAATTCCCATGGGAGTCCGTTTCTAAAGTCACGTGAAATGGCTTCAAGTACTGAGAAATGGAAAGGAAGGGAGGGAGAATATACATACTGTTACGGAACAGAGAAAACTGTCCTGCAAAGTTCCAGGTTCAAAACAAAAGAGTTAGGTAAAATTACAAGTTAAAGTTTAATGCTCAAACTAACAACTAAACATTCAGGACTCATAAGGATAATGTAATGGCAAAAAACAGGTTAAATATATGGTTAACTGCAATAGCCACAATTAACATGAAATTAGCAAGAGTAAATTTATCTAAGTCAGCCCTGATAAAATGAGAAAATCGGATAATGCTCAGTTAATGCAAGATATATTATTACAGATACAAAATATTATTACTACTGGCTGACAGCAAAAACTTTACACCAATCACAAAAACCTCACTAGGCCTACGAATTAACACCTTATGCTATACAATACAAGAAAAATGTAATAACACTTATACTCCAATTACACAGCAGCTAGATGGTTGGAGACTTCCTGAGCACTCACAAAAATAATAACAACTGTACAGGGGAAGACAGAGATGTGAACAAAATAAGGAGTAGATCTAAGTGGCAATTAATGCAGAGACTGAGCTCATTTTATAGGGGCCGGCAGAGCTTGATACAACTTGTAAGAAGGACGCGCAAATGAAGCCATAGGGGACAAAGAGTTGACACTCCTGCTCTGAACAACAGAAAGAACGACTTTACTATAAGGCAGGAGGGGGGAAGTGAGGTAGAACACGCACTATGGAAGCCACGAGGCGAATCGTGATCAAACATGCAGCATACTGTACGTTAGAATTATACAAAGGATGATGAAATCATAGGCTATGTAACACCTCCCCACAAAGAAAAAGAAATTTACAAAGGAAATTTCTTATTACTCTAAAACAATCTGTCTAAGGTCTAGATAAGCAACCTGCAATAACATTTTCTTTCCCCTTGATATGTTGTATGTCTAATGAATACTCCTGAAGAAGTAGAATCCATCTTGTCAATCTCTTATTTTTATCTTTAAACTTACTAAGGAATTTCAGTGGGTTATGATCGGTATAAATGACTATGGGGTCAAAATCAGAACACAAATAAAATGAAAAATGCTGTAAACCCAAAATCAAGGCCAAAAGCTCTTTTTCAATAGTTGAGCAGTTCTTTTGAGGTGGAGTGAACTTCTTACTGTAATAAGATACAGGGAGTTCAATACCCTGATCATCCTCTTGCAGCAAAGCAGCCCCAGCTCCTGTATCACTTGCGTCAACAGCCATCTTAAAAGGCTTAGCAAAATTTGGAGTAGCGGGCACTGGCTGACTTAATAGGATAGCTTTAAGTTTGCTGAAAGAGGATTCACAGTCATCGGTCCAGACAAATTTAACTCCCTTTTTCAGTAGGTCTGTAAGTGGTGATACAAGAATTGAAAAGTTAAGAACAAATCTCCGGTAATAACCTACCATTCCCAAAAATCTTTGTAGCTCTTTCCTACTTTTAGGTCTGGGAAGATCACTTATAACCTGAACCTTAGCTCCTGGTGGTGAAACGTGTCCATCATCAATTACGTACCCAAGGTACTGAACTTTAGCTTGACCAAACTCACACTTTGATAAATTAGCTACAAGATTAGCCTGAACCAAACGCTCAAGAAATTTACTGACATGGCATAGGTGATCTTTCCAGTTGTCACTGAAGATTAATACATCATCAATATAAACAACACACCCTGCCAAACCCTCTGTTACAAAATTCATGAGCTTCTGAAATGTGGCTGGTGCATTCTTCATACCATATGGCATTACAGAACATGCAAAAGTCTTTCCTAGTGTTACAAAACATGAGATCTCCCTAGCACGTTCAGTCATAGGTACTTGCTAGTATCCCTTTAACAAATCAAACTTACTTATGTACCTAGCCTTTCCGATCTTGTCTATGCAATCTTCCACGCGAGGGAGAGGGTATGTGTCTGTTTTGGTTATCTGATTAACACGTCTGTAGTCGATGCAAAGCCGCTGTGACCCACCTGGCTTAGGGACTAGAGTGACAGGAGAACTCCACTCGCTCTGACAGGGCTCAATCATCTTGTGGTCCAACAGGTAGCCAAGCTCCTTCTGGATGAGAGGAACTTTCACTGGGTTCATACGGTAAGGAGGCAGTTTAATTGGCTTTGCGTCTCCAACATCGACATCATGCATCAACACAGTGGTTTTTCCTGGAGTAGCATGGAACACTTGCGGGTACTCCTGCAGTAATGCTGAAAACTCCTGCCTTTCCTCGGGAGCTAGATGAGAAAGCTTAGTCTGGAGATCATTCATGATATCAGGATTCTTCCCCAAACTATCACTAAGGCTCATGCTGCATGGGAGAACTTCACTTGCAGACTCAGGTGGAACAGCTACAGTGCAGACTGGGTTATTTTCGTCCCGCCTGTGATATAACTTTAGCATGTTGATGTGACAAAGTTGCTTGTTCTTTCTACGATCTGGTGTGGCGATGACATAGTTGACATCACTGAGTTTCTTCTCCACGAAATAAGGACCACTAAACTTGGCTTGAAGAGGTTGCCCATGAACCGGTAGCAGAATCAAAACCTGATCTGGCTGAAAGTGGCGTAACCTGGACTTCTTATCATAACAAGTCTTCATCTTCTCCTGAGCAGCTCCTAAATTCTCTCTCGCCAGCTGTAAAGCAGTGGACAGCCGTTCTTTGAACTTCATCACATACTCCAGCAGGTTGACGTCATCTTCCTCCGACAGCCAGCATTCCTTGAGTAGCTTAAGGGGTCCTCTTACTTCATGGCCAAACAGTAGTTCAAAGGGTGAGAAGCCCAGTGATTCATTTGGAGATTCTCTTGCGGCAAATACAACAAATGGAAGACCTTTATCCCAGTCTTTCTGATGTTCCAAACAGTATTTCTTGAGCATCGATTTGAGTGTTTGATGAGATCTTTCCAGCGCTCCTTGGGTCTGGGGATGGTAAGCTGAAGACGTGATCTGGGTGATGCCCAACTCTTTCAGAGACTGCTTGAAAACATTTGACATGAAATTACTTCCCCGGTCTGACTGTACCTCATTGGGCAGACCAAACTTTGTGAAGAACCCTAGCATTTCCTTAACCACGTTCTTTGCTGAGATATTTCTAAGTGGAATGGCTTCAGGATAACGAGTAGCCATATCAATCAGGGTCGACACATAAGAAAATCCTGAAGAAGTCTTAGGAAGAGGGCTCACAATATCCACCAACACAAGGGTGAATGGCGCCTCAAAAGGAGGAATGGGAACTAGAGGTGCAACCTTTTCGGTCTGATTACACTTCCCCACAACTTGACAGGTGTGACAAGACTTACAATACCAGGAAACATCTCTGAAGATGCCTGGCCAGAAGAAGTGTTTCAAAATGCGTGCCACAGTCTTCCTCACTCCAAGGTGTCCTGCCAAACTGGAATCATGAGCCACTCTAATGATATCCTGCCTACAAACACGAGGGATGACAACTTGATGTACAACCTCCCATTCACAGTCGGCTGATGCTGTTGGGGGTCTTCACTTCCTCATAAGTACTCCTGACTTTATATAATAACAAGTAGAAGCACCAGCTGACTCTTCCTCACTGCAAGCAGAGGTAGCAAGACCTTTCAACTCAGGGTCAGCAACCAACCAACTCTTGACGAGACAAATTATCAACACTACGGGGTCCTGCCTCATCTGGTGAGTGGTCCAAATTAGCAAGAAAAGTGTCAGCTAGGATAACATCATCATCATCATTATCCTCTAAGTCACCAGTAACTTTAGTCTTAGCCCTAGTGACAGCACATGGAGAGAACACATCAGGGACACCACAATCCCGGGCCGCAGCCACTGGCTCTCTAGACAACTGAGGAGCTGGACACACTTGACTTCCACCAATATCATTTCCAAGTGAGAAAGTAACACCTGACATTGGGAGTGTCTCAACCAACCCAACCATAACAGAACCATTAACAAAACCAGACTCTAAATTCACTCTGCACAGAGGGACAGAGAAGTAATTATTCCCTACACCTTGTAAGATTACAGTTTCATCAGAAGAATTAACATTAGAGCCTAGAACACTGGTCAGCATAAGGGATTGGCAAGCACCTGTATCACGATATATTTTAACTGATTTCCTGTCATTACTGTCCAGAGGACTGACAAAACCATCAGACATGAACTCTTGAGAGTGTCACCCACGTTACTGCTCAAAAGAGGAGCTGCATCGTGAGAATTTAATTTACTCCTCAAAGCAGGTTCAGTTAACTCAGTTAAAGAATTCTGGGAACTCTGAAGGGTGGACACTAGACCAATTGCCTGAATATTTATAGACTCCTTTTTGTTCACATCACGCTGTCTCCTGAAACATTTATTCGTAGTATGACCAAGCTTACTACAATAAGTACATTTACTTTTCTGAAATCTAGAGGTGAAGCTGGTATTTACTTCCTGAGAAACATCATCTTTATTCTCTTTCCTGTTACCTGTACTCTGAGTAGAGGCAACGTACTTACTCTCAGCTTTCCTTTTTTCTTTAGAATATCTCTTGTGAGTGAGAACATATTCATCAGCTAAAACTGCAGCATCAGACAAATTATCTATTCTTTTCTCATCAAGATATAGGCTTACATCTTTATTAATACACCTTTTGAAGTCCTCCAGCAAAATCATCTGCTTAAATTTACTAAAATCAGAATCCACATTCTTAGAATTTAACCACTGCTCTAACAGATCTTCTTTGATTTTTGCATATTCAACATGGGATTGCTTATCTTGCTTATAAGTTGTCCTAAATTTTACTCTATAGGCTTCAGGAACAAGCTCATAGGCCTTAAGAATCAAGCTCTTAACTACATCATAATTATCAGATTGATCCTGAGGCAAAGATAAAAGTTACTTGAGCTTTACCGGTGAGAACAGTTTGAAGGAGTACTGGCCAATACTTTTTGGGCCAATTAAAACCTGTAGCTACCCTCTCAAACAACTGAAAATACTTTGTTAAATCAGATTCATTAAAAGGAGGGACAAGTTTAACATTTTTAGCCACATCAAAATCATCAGAGCTAGATGATCCAGTTCCACATTGTTTCATGCGATACTCATGGTCTGCCTGAATCCTAGCAAGTTCAACTTGTGCGTGAAACTCAGCCTCCTTAGCACGAGCCTCCTGCAGGGCTAGCTGTAACTTAGCTAATTCAATCTGCGTTTGCTCATCTGGAGGAGTTAGATTAAACAAGCTTTCATTAATCATGTCAACAATTTGATCTTTAGAATGATGAGAGCGAACAGCAATTCCCAATTGTTGAGCAACAAGCTTAAGTTCATTCTTTGTTCTGTTTTCTACATCACACACTGTTTGCACATTTGACAAAAAATCTTTGGCTTCATCAAGAGTAGTAATAGTAGACATCATGAATAAATCACAGTCACAAAATATCAAGCAATATCCTTATGATAATATCCTGAATATCCTGATAAGAGGTCGCCAGATTTATGTTACGGAACAGAGAAAACTGTCCCGCAAAGTTCCAGGTTCAAAACAAAAGAGTTAGGTAAAATTACAAGTTAAAGTTTAGTGCTCAAACTAACAACTAAACATTCAGGACTCATAAGGATAATGTAATGGCAAAAAACAGGTTAAATATATGGTTAACTGCAACAGCCGCTATTAGCACGAAATTAGCAAGAGTAAATTTATCTAAGTCAGCCCTGATAAAATGAGAAAACCGGATAATGCTCAGTTAATGCAAGATATATTATTACAGATACAAAATATTATTACTACTGGCTGACAGCAAAAACTTTACAACAATCACAAAAACCTCACCAGGCCTACGAATTAACACCTTATGCTATACAATAAAAGAAAAAATGTAATAACACTTATACTTAAATTACACAGCAGCTAGATGGTTGGAGACTTCCTGAGCACTCACAAAAATAATAACAACTGTACAGGGGAGGACAGAGATGTGAACAAAATGAGGAGTAGATCTAAGTGGCAATTAATGCAGAGACTGAGCTCATTATATAGGGGCCGGCAGAGCTTGATACAACTTGTAAGAAGGACGCGCAAATGAAGCCATAGGGGACAAAGAGTTGACACTCCTGCTCTGAACAACAGAAAGAACGACTTTACTATAACGGAGGAGGGGGGAAGTGAGGTAGAACACGCACTATGGAAGCCACGAGGCGAATCGTGATCAAATATGCAGCATACTGTACGTTAGAATTATACAAAGGATGATGAATTCATAGGCTATGTAACAATACATACATACATACATACATACATACACAGGGAGGTGGGGAGATGGCTATAGATTGGCAGATAAACAGATAGATATATAGAAAGGTAAATGACAACAAATATATACACAAAGAAATGAGAGAAAGGGAAAAGAGATACGTGTGGACGGAAGGAAACGAGAGGAGAATACACATACAGAAAGGAAAGGGAGAGAAGGGTCGAAAAGCGAAAGGAAGAGAGAGGATAAATTAAAGTAAGATGGAGGAGGAGGGAGGGGAAGAAACAAAAACGAGTGCAGAGAGAGAAAGTCGAGGAAGCCTGAAACTATTATTGAAACCCTCTTTCTATAACTCGTACAAGTCCATTTTGCCTTCAGTTGAAATATGTCGAGATGGGAACTCATGTACAATGGGGATATAATCACCACTGTTGACAGCCATTATCATTGCAGGGGTGCACACCATCCACTCACTCCACATAGTGCTACCTTCAAATTACCTTACTCCAGGAAAACATTTACATCGTTGATCGGTATAAAGTAAAGTCTTAAGGTCTGTTTAGTAAAGTCACTTAACTTAATTTGCCCATGAGGTTCTGAGTCCAAGAAATACAGTAATGGCTATTTAGTACTCAGGGGCGCGTAACTGGCAAGCCTTGCAGTCAATGGCGGCACGACTGTGCAGTATATGCTCCAGGCTACTACGCACCTGATTTCAGGCCTGCTAAAGGATCGGATGGATGGATGAATCATTATAACCAGTAGTAGTAGTAGTAGTAGTAGTATTGGTGTTATTGTTGTTGCCCTTGTTGCTTTTATCATCATCAACATCATCGTCATCATCATCATCATTATTATTATCATCGTCATTATCATCATCATCATTATTATTATTACTACTGTTACTAAGTATTATTATTATTATTATTATCATTATTATTATTATTATTATTATTATTATTATTATTATTATTATTACTTTCCAAGACCGTACCATGTAGGCATACGCTCTTCAACTCCGGTGTTCACAGCCTTCCCTGCTCCGCATCCATCACGAGTCACATTATTCCTTAGCCTGTCCACTCTCAGCACTCCACACAGCATTCCTCAGCAGCCCCATTTCCACTGCTTGTACTTTTGACTTTCCATTTTCATGTAGTACCATAGTCCCCCATCCATATGTTAGAGCAGGCACTACAACTCCTTCTCAGAGCCGCCTCACTCAGACCTCAGTTTCCTGTCAAGGCCTTCATAGCACTAGTCACGTTTCTTCCCTTTCCCACTCTACATTCCACTTCTTTTGCATGTATAATCTCATCTCTATCACTGCGCCCAGTACTTAAACTCTAATTCACGTCTTTCTCCATTCACTGTAACTTCACGCTGGAAATTATGTTTTCTCTCAACAACGATCATTATCAGTTTACTCCAATATACATTTACTGTCAAGGCACAACATTCATAGACATCTACAAAACTCTGCACCAGTCAGCCATGCTCTTGTCCACTTTTTGCAAGCAGCACTGCATCATATGCATGCATCAGATTTGAGATACTCCATTTTTCACCATTCATTACCAACACCATTCCCCTCTCCATTACTCGTGATTTTACCCCCCCCCCCACACACACAGTCGTATTTACTATATCTTGGGGAAGGGAGGGATGAAAAGGATAATAATTTAAAAATGACAAATTAAAAACAGTCAATGATGGAACATGTGAAAACAGTAGACGATGGAGAATTACCATCCTCTACTGTTTTTACATTTATTTTACTCCTAACCTATCATCCTGTTAATACTTCCCCTTCCTAAAATACTGTGTAGTAAATGCGACTTTGTGGATATAAAATGAATTTATGAGTGTTAACCAATCGGCATAGTATTTAATATTATTCTTATCCTAGGTTGTTCTTCCTTTAACTGATAATGCCCGCTGTGACTGGAGAAACGATGTAGCATAAAGGTAACTCTCCTCTCCAGGCGTGTGTATTGCTGCCCTGTACCGTATGCTCTATACATCAGAACTGCACGAGCCTCCAGTCCGAAAGGTTGTTCCCACGCCACAACCAGGATGTCAACCTGCCCTCCTGCCATCATGAGGACACACACCCGATCCCGACGAACCTCCCCCTCCTCAGCCACCATCACGGGGAGGGTAAAATGGTTCAACTACAGGGCATGTTACGGCTTCATTAACAGATCTGATAACTCCGATAATCTACTCGTGCATTGCTTGGCCATCAAGAAGCCTAACACCAGGAAGGCAGACGGGGAGGAAGTGGAACTAAAGATCAGCCAGGGGAGAAAAGGGCCAGAAGCGGCCTCTGTCACCGGCCCCCCTGGCTCAGGAGTGAAGGGATCCAGCCATGCACCAGCTCGACCCCAACTCCGTCCTAGAGCTACAGCTGGTGTGGGGAACATCCTACAAACAAGGAGCTTCGCCTGCATCCAATCAGCAGCTACCATCGCCAAAGAAGACCGTGCAACCCTCACCAGGCTGATCCCTCTACGTCTCCACCAGAACAAATTGCCTGTCATCTCCATCTCCGATGAGGCAATCACTGGCATACCACCACCATCTCTGCCTCCTACCTCCGTGCCACGAGACGACAAGCCTGACTTCAGCCCACCACGAGACCATCCCAAGCCTAGGCTGGAAGTCAACACCAAGCCTACCACTGACCTCCAAGACCCCACACCACCACCTTCAACCATCATCGAAGGGGACCCTGCAGCTCCCCGTTCTCCATTACCGCCTGCCGAAGACATGGACGTCTGTCCTGTTTCCCTACCTCCCAAAAAGAAAAAGAAGGGAAAGAACAAGAAAGGAATGGCAGCTAAACAACCTTCACCTCCTGCTCCAGTAGAAGCAGACACTGCTTCTGCACAACCATCCGCCCGTCTGCCGGAGCCTCCTGACATCCGACAACGCACTCTCACCATCCTGCCACCTCTGGACCCTGTGCTTCGTGCTCATCTGGACTCACTGGACATTGACGACATCGATGAGAAACGGTCTGAATAACTTGACAGCAACTTGGTCGACGTCATCGACTCGCTGTACCGGGTTAACATCAACCTCAGATTCACCCCAAGAAACGAAAACTGCCTCATTACCACCTCCAAGTCACACCCAGAAGACGTTGTAGTCCTCAACTACATCGTCACCCGGATGATCGACATCAACTAGACCACGAACATCACCATCAACAAAGCCAACTACCACCGACCGGGCCATAATTAAGGCTCGGTCTCCTCTGAAGAAGGAGAAAATCTATAAAAGAACGAACGAACGCTCTATACACACACACACACACACACACACACACACACAAATATATATATATATATCTGTCTGTCTACCCACCCATCCATCCATCAATCCATCAATCCATCAATCAGTTAATCAGTCAATTAATCAGTCTCCCTATCCATCTATCTATCTATCTGTCTGTCTGTCTGTCGGTCTGTTTGTCAGTCTATAGCTCCAACTCTCTCTCTCTCTGCATACACACACACACACACACACACACACACATATATATATATATATATATATATATATATATATATATATATATATATATATATATCCTACGTTGCCCCATGAGAAGCGTAGGAGCCCGGGGCTAGGCAGTTGGTCCTGACATTTAAGATGAGAGTGACCAACCTCACTCATCCCTGAGTGGCATTACGTGAGCAATAAACCCCAACCATCCCTTGGATATAAACCTTCACCGGCTCAATCCGATTGGAGCACAGTGATTACCCACTATACCATCAGGCGCCAAAATTTGTTATATGGTTGCCACCCAGCGTAGTAAATGGTTTCCTGGTGTACAGGAAACCATTTGGCTTGTCACTCAGTGTAGAGTCACCCATAGACAGAAGAAAGAGGAAAGAATGAAGGAATGGAAGACAGAAGAGGGAGCGTAAAGTCACCCGTAGGCAGAAGGACGAGGAAAGAATGAAGGAAAGAAGGATAGAAGATGGAAGGAAAGAAGGATGGAGGAGAGGACAGGGCAGACACCCGAGAGCAGCACTACATTGAGTGAGTTGATGGTGGGAGCCCCCACCTACAACATATATATATATATATATATATATATATATATATATATATATATGTGTGTGTGTGTGTGTGTGTGTGTGTGTGTGTGTGTGTGTGTGTGTGTATGCACACAGAGAAAGAGTCGGAGCTATAGACTGACAAACAGACCGACAGACAGATAGATGGATTGATAGATGGATAGACAGATAGGTAAACAGCAACATCATCGTCAGCCCGAGTCAGTTCACTGCGGCACAAACACCTCCCATCCTTTCCACTCTGACCTATTGGCTGTCAGCCAACTAGCAGGCAGAAAAGTGTTCCTCTTTTCTGTCCTTGTCTCACACACACATTGGGTAGGTTTTGGTGTAATTAGTTTTACCCCAGAAGATAACCTTGTTAGGGACCACCAGTCTTCCTGTTCCCTGTACCTTCTGTATATACGAGTACTCCTTTGTAGTGCAGTACTGCTAACTGACTCTTTGACCTCTCCGTGACCTGCCCTTCCCTAACCTGGCTTTTGTTTTATTTTTATAAGGGTTAATTGGTAATATGAAATTATATACCTCTTAATTTTTTTGGTGCGGTGTGGTCTATTTTTATCAATCCTCTTACCACCAGATACTTTAAGCCAATCAACAAGAGATCCATCTTGGAGAAATTACTGTGGAAGCCTTTTATTGAGACTGGAGTGTCTATTAACCCATTGACTGCTAGGTTTCTCAGTTAGACAAAATCGCATAGTTTTAGACTCAATAGCATACTTGATTTTGTCCAAACCAGCAACAGGATTAAACAAAGTCTGAAGCCTTTTGGCTTTTAGGTTTTCTCAGCTGGGCAAAACCGTCTGGTGTTAGTCTGAATAACACACCTGGTGTGTCCATAACAAATTCGATGTTAATCAAGATCATTCGTAATATTTTGACGGGTTGGATGACTTTCAGATGAACAATACCGTTTGACAGTGTCACAAAGCTTAGTGCCTCCATTATTAAGGCCAGCGTGCAGCATTACAATACCCGCACAACCTTCACCTTTTTTCGTCCGGTTCTCCAGTGCGTGGCAGGTATTCTTAATATAATCCTTTCATTAAGCAGTGATGATGAAGATGAAAACCAGCTTTCACAGCAGTCAGCAGACGTCAAAAATCAAAATCATCGACCAGTACCACAAAGGAAAGCGCTTTGCTGCGGCTAAAGTTCCCTTACCTTGGTGGAGAATGCATAAAGAAAGTATCCTATTCTCCCTCAGTTAGCCTGAACGTTCTTGGCTTGCCCTACATCAAGTGTTGTCAGCGACCGACTCCTCAGTGGTGCTGATCATCATATATGATGAAAAGAGGAACAGGGTTTCTGCTGAGAGAGCAGAGAAGCTTTTGTTTTCTTAAATATAACCTCCCAATATTCAAATTCACCAACTAATAGAAAGTCCTTATGTCAACACATTTTTTCACATGTTCATCATAACATTCCAATGTAAAACAGCTACAAAATTTAAATATAACCTACAGTCAAAACTGTATAGCAATACATAAAATTCCTGGTTCAGTGGGCGGAGGCTGGGGAAAGAGGTTGGTGGGATGCATGTAAGAACTGGGTCCTCTTCCGGCATCCTGGTAACATACGTGGAGTTTTTGTCGTCCAAGCTGACGGATCGGATTCTAAGCCATCTTCAGTGAAACCAAGCTGCGCCGTTTTTGTCGGCCATAGTGATACGAAGCCGGCCCAGACATTTGTTATTGAAACCAAGATTGTCTTCATATCTCACCCAAGCGTGGCCGGGAGCAGTCTTGATGCAGCTTGGGGAAGGTAAGAATGACCAGCAAGAACACGTAAAGGAAAAAAATCATGAAATTAGCACGATGTACATAAAATCTGGGTGCAGGTGGCTAATATTAGCGACATAGCCAGTTCAGCACAGATAAGGGCTACATCTATATTGCATACTCGACAGATGATCTTCGGCGAACCCCTCTGTTTACATTGCGATCGGCAAGTGTAGTTTTTCGGTTCTATGCTGGGCTGTTTTTGCGGACAGAAACCAAGCACCCCAAGACGCGCTTCAAAGCCGTGTTTTTGTCGTCCAAGCTGGAGCTCGGGATTCGAAGCGCGTCTTGGGGCGCTTGGTTTCTGTCCACAAAAACAGTCTAGGATACATAGAACCGAAAAATTACGTGTCAATCGCAAAGTAAACAGAGGGATTCGCCGAAGAAGATCTATGACGAATATGCAACTTACATGTAGCAGTTATTTGTGCTGAACTGGCTCAATATGTCGTTAATATTAGCCACCTGCACTCTGATTTTATGTGTATAGTGCTAATTTCATGATATTTATCATTTACGTGTCTTTGCTGGCCAATCTCATTCTCCCCAAGCTACACCAAGACTACTCCCGACCAAGCTTGGGTGGGATACGCATTCTTGGTTTCGATGACAAACACTTGGGCCGGCTTCGTATCACTTTGACCGACAAAAACGGGGCAGCTTGGTTTCACCGAAGATGGCTTCAAATCCGATCCGTTAGCTTGGACGACAAAAACGCGGCACAAGCTTCAGCTTGGACGACAAAAACGCGGCTCAAGCTCCAGCTTGGACGGCAAAAACACGGCTATAGAAAATTGATAGAAATTTGTTCATTCAGTTTCCTATGACTGAAACTCTTGCAGTGAAATGGATTCATACAAAAAAATATGAATAACTCACGTTTCTGCGTCATCATACAGATTATTCGCATTCGTATTTGTGAATATTGAAAACATATTCGCATTCACGAATGTTGAAAAACATACATTCAGACCATCACTAATCGATTCCCCACGATCACTGTCTGGATTAGGGTTTTCATTCCGTGAGAGTGGGGAAGCTTACAGCGCCTGTATTGAAAAGTTTGTTTGATGCCAGATGCATCCTTATCATGTAACTTTATTGCAGTTACTTTAGTTTCTTGAATAAACGCTGCATCCCAGAAAGATGGGAACATTTAAATTAAAAAAATAATAATTAATTTGTAAGTTTTAAATGAAATGGTATAACTATTTTTTTCCCAATGACACCCCTAACAGTCAGAATTTCTTCTTAGAACACCCCTTCCCCTATCCATAGTTGCTTACTCTTAGCTTCGCCCTTGCATGAAGCATTAGAAAACCTTCAGTGACAGATTGATGAACCAAGATTCACACTGGTCATGCCTCACGCATTCCAAGCGTAGAACTCTTGAAAATTTGTCATATATATATATATATATATATGAAACTGGTGCAATGGTAGTTGTTCATGGGCATGAAATATTAATGCAAACTCCCTACCACTGTCACCTAATCCCTATCAGTATTGGATTATCCTGAAAAACAGAAGTAAAATGATATGGCCGTTCATTTGAAATTCAAACGACGAAGAGGGTGGGAAAATTAACTAAAGGTCCATTATGTTAAGGTAACAAAAAAAAAAATTGAAACTCCATAAAACACGGAAAAAAGGTAAACGATGATCACATGAAAAAAACATGGCAAGGGAGCATTCTCACTGTCAAGCTAACTGAGAATAAACACCAGTAGAAGCAGTGAGGATGAAATAATGAGGTGATTATGTCAGTGTTGAATGGTGGAAAGGTAGGAAGCAAGAAGAGACTGTCTTCATAGACCTGAGGCAAAAATATTGAAGCCAATTTTTGAGAGTTTCTCACCTTGAAACCCATAGAATATCTGAAATTGTTTCGTTAAAATGCTTCCTTATATTCAGAATTTAAAATTGCTAAATAATCAGCTCATGCATCAGTTGATGCAGCAGCTGACATGTCAGATCAACTCAAACCTTCACGATGTGCAACTTTGTATATCATAAGAAAGCCGCTAAAAGCCTTCTGCTATCCGAAACTGAAAGAGGCCTAATAGTCAGCTGTTGCATCAGGTGATGCAACAACTGACATGTTAAATCTATTTGAAACTTTCAAGACGAGCAACTTTGTATTATATAAGAAAATCGCTCAGAGCTCTCCAAGAGCAGATACTCGAACTTTCCTTGGAGAAGGAAAAAAAAAATCCCCCAGTTGAACCACTTAATTATAGGCCTGTCAGCTTCGCTGCAGGTAAAAATAAAGTATTCATGTTTTTGTATATCATAATTTTCTTACCATTTCTATCATGTTCAACAAAAACTGTTTCTGATTTCTCTTTCATGAGGCCCAAAGATAAACATATTATCGGCATGCCTTACTTACTTTCCCATGCAACAACTGCAATAACAGTCTGACACTATTCGTTTTTCACAGCCCGGAGATAATTCCATATTTTTATCCTCTTGCCATGCCTTATTTTAAAACTTTTCCTCGCTATTAAATAACAATTTAATAAGACAGGTAGAGATATTTACTAAAGCAGAAAATAGAGAAAAGTCAGGCGTGCACTTCATGGTTTCCTACCAACTTGCTGCCTTTTTCGTCCATTTCTTGAATTCTTTCATTACAGTTCTTTACTTTCCAGGGTAGCTACTTTATGTTTGTTGCTAGAAGTAATAAAATTTTGCAAACAATTTGTTTCATACTGCTAACTTATACTTTAATTTGTTGCCATTGTTCAACAAACATTTTCGAGCAAATTGTAGCCACAGTCACCTTGCATATCCCAGGCAGAACTGTGTCAGTCAGCATAATTTACACAATCATTAGCAACTAGACAACACTCAGAGAGCACATACCTCCGCCAACGCCTATGCCAGACAACTCACACCACCACTAAAATTTAATTAACTCTTCCTTAGCCCATGACCCACATATTCACAAAATTTCATTGAAATTCACCAATAACTTTTTGAGGTACCTTTTGGACAAACAGCCAAAAAGGGGTGAATACTCAACTTCCTCAAACTTTCGTTCGCGGAGGTACAGTACGAGTAGCGAAAGCAGACAAAGAATATGAAAAAGACAGCTCATAAACGCATACCTCCACCAACTCCTACACCAAACAACTCAGATCACCAACAAAATTTAATCAACTCTTTCTTTGCCTACGACCCACATATCTACAAAATTTCATTTAAATCCATCATTAATTTTTGAGATATCTTGTAGATAGACATATTTATATATATATATATATATATATATATATATATATATATATATATATAGAGAGAGAGAGAGAGAGAGAGAGAGAGAGAGAGAGAGAGACATATATATATATATATATATATATATAGACATATATATATATATATATATATATATATATATATATTTATATATATATATATATATATATATATATATATATATATATGTGTATATATATATATGTATATATATATATATATATATGTATATATATATATACATATATATATATATATATATATATATATATATATATATATATATATATATATATATATATATGTCTATATATATATATATATATATATATATATATATATATATATATATATATATATATATATATATATATATTGCCAGACGCCTCAATCCCGTTTGGGGTGGCCACAAATAAATCGCCTCCAAGCCGCCCTGTCCCCCGCCATTTCACTCTCCTGCTCCCAACTCACACCCCCATCTCTCATATACCTCTCCACCCCATCTCTCCATCTCATCCTCGGCCTCCCTATCCCTCTTTCCCCCTCCACCTCACTCACATACACTCTCTTCGTCAGTCTTTCACCCTCCATCCTCTCCACATGGCCAAACCACCTCAGTGTGTTCCTCATAACGCTTCCTATCACATCCACATCAACACCACAACGCTCCTTTATATCCTCATTCGTCAGCCTGTGTCTCCATGTGACTCCACAGGCTCCTCTTAAATAACTCATTTCCACTGCTCTCACTCTTGACTTGTGTCCTTCCAACAACGTCCAAGCTTCACTTCCGTACGTTAGAGTTGGTATCACAATACTGTCATGTAGTAACTTTTTCACTTCCATGCTCACTTCCCTGTTTCTTATCACTGCTTTCAAAGAACCAGCAACCTTTCTACCCTGCTGTACCCTTTCAAGCACTTCATCCTCCAAACCTCCATCCTTACTCATCACACTACCCAAGTACTTAAACGTACTCACATTTTCCAATTCCTCACCATCCAACCTCGCTGTACATTCACTGACTTCACCTCTCTCAAAGACCATCACTTTACTCTTCTCTACATTCACCTTTAGATTCCGTTTCTTACACACTCTCTCAAACTCATCCACCAAGCCTTGCAGCTCCCCTTCGTCTTCACTCAACAACACAGTATCATCTGCAAACAACAGTACAGGGAGTTTCCAAACACTATCCTTTCTCACCAGGGCCACTGCAACATCCACTACTGTACCTTGTACCTCTTTTATTACCCCATCCATGTACAGATTGAACAACCATGGAGATATGACACATTCCCGTGTCAACCCAACTTTCAAAGAGAAAAATTCACTTAGTTCACCATCCACACGCACTGCAGCCTTCGCACCATCGTAGATGCTCTTCACAGTATTCAACAACTTCCCATCTACTCCATATATTCTTAACACTTTCCACAATCCTAGTCTATCCACCCTGTCATATGCTTTCTCCAAATCCATGAAAGCCACATACAACTTCTTTCCCTTCTCTAGAAACTTTTCCACTAAAGATCTGAGAATGAATATCTGATCTACACAACCTCTTCCCTTCCTAAAGCCTCCCTGTTCTTCCCCAACTAATTTCTCTGTTCTTTCTCTAACTCTGTCAATAAGTATCCTACCATA